>NC_090727.1:62402234-62512234 GCF_036898095.1 Palaemon carinicauda | reverse complement strand
AAACATATCAAGAATATAAAAAACCAAACAGTACGAGTTAAATCAAAATGATTGAATTTTACACAACCAGATATTTTTAGAGGATGTCTTAAAAATAAATATGAAAATACTTGGCAATTTCTAGCATAAAACCTCTTGCTTATTAAGTCCCAATTACCAACTCAAATGCTAATAAACAGCTTGGAATACTCCAGTAAGTTCTTATAATTTAGCTGATTTTTACGTATCTTATTCAATTTCATTCCAAACTCAATGCAATGTTTTGTGACCCTCAAAAACCAAAAATGAGAACGAATTTGAAAAACATGACACAGATTACTGCCACTTGGGAATAAACTTATGCCTACGAGAAAGGCTGACTGGCCCCATAGTGATAGAGTTTAATACCTTACCAATCTATCACTGAAATGCTTAATTATCCTGAAATAACCCAATTTCCATCAATATCCTTTTAGCAGCATCAAAATATCTATCATTACACTGGAAACTTATTTGTGACACAGCTGGTCCAGAGGGAAATTTATACCAAAAGCAACAACAAGAACTTCTAAATCCAATAGTAGTGTTTGAGATAATAGGAGTTAAAAAGTTAATTTGGTTAGATGTGTAAGTAGTGGGATCGTTTAAGACTAGACTAGGGAAATTTACTAATTTACAAATATGCCGAGCGCTATGGAATTACCTTCACGTTATAGGTTTTACTAGTTACAAAAATGAACTTCGAAAAAAAAATTGAGATACTTTATGGGATATGGTTATGTTGCAATAGGGTACTTGTAACATCCAGAATAAGTAGCATGTGATCTTCTAGAGCTGTCAGAGGTATGGACACCTTGAAAAAGATTGCAAGTTCAAGGCTGGTGATAAAAAAGTTCGGGAAATGTTCTGGAAATCCCAAACATTAAGGAATGGATTTCAGCATAAACTGCACTGTGGAACAAAGTGGATAATTACTTGTTTTACTTGTTTTGGGTTTAAATCCAACCCTCCACTGAAGTCGAGTGAACTACTTCTCGGGCGGGTCCATATCAATCATCTAACGAAACATTTTCATTATAACTTATACAATTCTTTGATTGTAGCATCTTCCAAATCATATGATCTTGTGAAAAGTAATGTCTTTAGTTTCTTCATAAATTCAATTGCTCCCTTTAGGTCCTTCATTTCAGTTGGCAGTTTATTATAATGTCTAGGCGCACAGTAGCTAAAAGCCCTTTCACCAAATTTACTATATGTTCTTGGTTCAGATAGCCTATGTTTGTCACTCATGTGTCTTACGTTAACATAGTGAATTCAAGAAATTGCAAAGGTTACGGACCATGTATACTAAGGATGTCTTAGATGGTCCCTATATGAATATTCAATGTTATTAAGAGGACCAGGAAAGCAGGACTTAAAAGTAAAATACTGTATTCTACTAGGGTTCCTGGAAACACTTTAAAGGCTTTTAATAGTAGCAGAAATAGGCAGGGAAGGAGGTTATGCTTTTCTCTCTGGCCACAGTTTTAATCGTAGAGTAATGAAACTTACAGGGATTTACTGTTATGTAAAAAGCTGGAAATGACTCAATTTTGTTCATGCTAAGGTCAAAGTTCAAGGTCAAGATTGAGCAAAAGGTCTTGAAATAAGCTGCGGCGTTGGAGGTCTTTTCAACGACCTTCCACTCGATGTCAAGAATAGCAAATATGTGGCAGCTTTCAAGAAAAACCTGAAGACTTATCTTTTTAGAAAGTGTTATAATAGTGACCCGAAAACTATTAAGCCTGAATACAAATGCTAGCGAAATAACTGATAACGATACAGAGCAAAATATTAACTGGAAAGAAATGATCTTCACACACCAAGGCCCACCTGAACAGAGCTTTAGTGTCCGATGGAGGGCGAGAAATAAACCAGTAAAAGTAAAGTCAGTCTGCGCTTTACTGAGTGCCCTTCTAGTTGTTTTTATATTAGTTTTCACCCATAATGCTCGTCACTGGGGCCAGGGTGGGAACATATTTTATAAATGTGGCTCATATGGTCAACAACAGAGCACCAGGTAGACACATTAATTGGCCCACTTGGCCCAACAATGAGTGGGAATAGTAACTTGTTTCTGAAATACCACTTAATTACCTTTTAAACATATCTACCTTGAATCATATTTATGAATAATTGCATAAAATAAAATATTAAGGATAGCTGAGTTACACAAAACAACACTATGATACAAGGAAGGTTCTTGTAACTATTTAAATACTTTAAATTTCCCTTTTTGCAATATTTTGGTTAACATGAAAAGTACCCCAATCTTGTTGAGTTATACACTTACATAGCACATTCATTCTCCAGCTACTCTATTTATCTGTTGCTTTTCCTGAACCAACCATACTGTAGTCTTAAACTCTGTCGAAAACTATAAATTTGACAAGCCAATACAAAACTTCAATACATTTGTTTTCTAATAATGTTTGAATACTGAATTTAACTCTTCAAGTAATGTATAGATGGTAAGAAGTTTTCACTAATATATCCATCTCTAATGACCATTGCAGTAAGCAGCCTTACCTGCACCGAGAGGTCAGAGGTCAGAGGTCTTAAAACCAAGCCCCTCCCCCTTACACAGAGTACTGTACATTTGCTACAACATCTGTGCTAAGGTCAGACACCAATCAGATGTCAAGTCTTAAGGAAATTCTTTGTAAAATAGAGGGGTACTCACTAGACCACAGACCTCCGCCATGACAGCTTATTTCTCGACCTTTTGCTCAACCTTGAACTTGACTTTCGACTTTAACGTGCATTATTTGGCGTGGATTTTCATAAACTCAAATATGAACCAAGTTTGAAGTCCCTGCGACAATGATCACTCCAAACTTATGGCTGATTACGTGAATTGGACATTTTGCTTTACTATAACCTTGACCTTTGGCATTGACCTTCCAAAATTTAATAATTTCCAGCTATTCCCAAAACAGTTAATCCCTGCAAGTTTCTTTACGATTGAAATTGTGGCCAGGAAGCTGTTCACATACAAACACAAAAACAGGGGGTAAAACGTAACCTCTTTCTAACTTAGTTAGCGGAGGTAATTACTATAAATCCCCGGCTAGTATATAGATAATAATGCTATTTAATATAAATGAAACAAAGCAGAAATGATAACAGTTTTAAATCTATCTATTTGAAAGTTATTCTTTGGGAGTCAAATAATAGCAGTCAGGAAAGTGGGATTCTATGTTAATATTACTATGAAAAATATATCTTGCTGATAATTCATTTATTGTTGCTGCTCTGTATTTAAAACAACACTTGATTTAACCAAATTACATTAAACATAGTTTTTGGAAGTTGCATAAATTTGTAATTTACCACAGTTTGAGCCCATTTTTATAAGTTCTCCACTGAGACACTAAACTCACGAAGTCTTCCTGACTTTGGAGATCGTAATATGTGTAATATATTAACTTCTTATAGGGGCCCTTTGCAATAGACATTACCAATTCTATAATGCCCCTCTGGCTAGATATCGTCCACGATTAAAACACTTAAAATACACACATAGTGGCTTAGTTAAAAAAAAATTATAAATACATCTTTAAGACTGCCGTTTTTCAATACCACCAGATGACCAAACCAATTCCAGGGACACTGGGTTGCTTATCAAATCACAGTGAATCAAATTTCAAGGAGACTATAACACCGGTTCCCAGTTTAGCTTCTTTGAATAAGACAAAAGGCGGATCCTGGTTTATAAAGAATAATTCCTTATTCAAACACTCCAATTCAAAACCAAATCAACTTTACCTTTATATTAAGTTTGGCTAATGAGAAATACCAAGGGGTTGTCGCTTCTCTCTCCTTCCAAAACTAAACAGAAATAACTTTGGACAACCGCTAACCGATTGTCTGTCTTGTATTGACCTATACTGGCCAAGTCCACTCGTTATTTTCAGCGAAGTAGTGATATAATGATGTCATGATTACATCACTACAGAAGTGAGGAAAACTGAGACTATGATAAGTCCTGTTTTGTTTCCAGAATTGACTATTGAAACTCGCTCTGTTACGATCTTAAATGACAACTTTAAGATATTACAAAACATAATAAACAGAGCAGCAAGATTATTATTATTATTATTATTATTATTATTATTATTATTATTAGCTAAGCTACAACCCTAGTTGGAAAAGCATGATGCTATGAGCCCAAGGGCTCCAACAGGGAAAAATAGCCCAGTGAGGAAAGGAAGTAAGGATATAAATAATTGATAAAAAAGGTGTCTCACCTCTAGAAAAGATTACTCCTATATCAATTGAATTAAACTGGCTGCCTATTTAAGCTAGAATAGAGTCTTTGTACAATGACTTAAGTTATCAGAACCGGACGTACAAAATATCTAAGAGAATTACTACATATTGTACATCCAACAAATCGTCTTGACACGAGAATAGTTACAGATGGTTTCAAGATAATGAAACCAGGATACATGTCAATTTCCTTTGCCCGCTGCAGCCTCACCATCTTTGTGAGCTAAGGATGGGGGTGTTTGGGAGCCTATAGGTCTATCTGCTGAGTCATCAGCAGCCATTGCCTGGCCCTTCTTGGTCCTAGCTTGAGTGGAGAGGGGGCTTGGGCGCTGATCATATGCATATATGGTCATTCTCTAGGGCATTGTCTACTCGATAAGGCAAAGTCACTGTCCCTTGCCTCTGCCATTCATGAGCAGCCTTTAAACCTTTAAACATTGAAGACGTGTAGATTCTCCGTCTTCCCACCTTGAGCAAAACAGCAGGTAACAAACCTTTGCTTGGCAAACCGCAAACACAGACGAGGAACTAATAGTACTTATAATAAGATTTATGCCATAACTAATGAAGTGGTTATAGTTTGTCGACTGCACTAAGAACAATTTAACTAATATAATTATTGAGAGAGAGAGAGAGAGGAGAGGAGAGAGAGAGAGAGAGAGAGAGAGAGAGAGAGAGAGAGAGAGAGAGAGAGAGAGAGAGAGAGGGGGTGGGCTGGGGGGTGGGGGGCAACAAGGCCTCTCAATTTTATCAAGCAATTAAATATACGTGGACCAATCCTCTCTCTCTCTCTCTCTCTCTCTCTCTCTCTCTCTCTCTCTCTCTCTCTCTCTCTCTCTCTCTCTCTCTCTCTCTCTCTCTCAGGATCAATAGCTTTTAGACGAATGGGATATTAACTACCAAATCAATCAACCAATATAGCAGGGAACTGTATTAAAAAAAATATATATTGGAACAATTAAACTCGGGGAAATAAATCACCAGTTGGATTGAAGGATTTCGACTGGAAGAGATTTAAATCCACATGACTGGAAGGATTACTAGAATACCTACAAGGGGTCACCATAGCATATTCTTAGAAAATAGTACTTTTGAGAAAAGTAGTCATAATGAGGTCACTTCTCTTTGTTGAAAGGTAACAAAATACGAGAGAGAGAGAGAGAGAGAGAGAGAGAGAGAGAGAGAGAGAGAGAGAGAGAGAGAGAGAGAGAGAGAGGAGCGAGAGAGAGAGAGAGAGAGGAGAGAGAGAGAGCGAGAGAGAGAGAGAGAGAGAGGAGAGAGAGAGAGAGAGAGCGAGAGAGAGAGAGAGAGAGAGAGAGAGAGAGAGAGAGGGAGAGAGAGAGAGAGAGAGAGAAATCTGTGAAGTAGAAATTCCAGGCCCATCACTGCTCTACACTGAAGGGCCACGTTCACAAGCAAAGCAGAGAAACTATGAACAGTTACGTTCATTCGAATCCTATTAGACCAAACACGATTAATCCTAAAGTCACAAAGATGCCGATAATTGATAACATGGTCCACACCAGGCTCCTAGAAGTCTGGTTCTCATCAAAACCTTAGCTTGCTTAACCCGCACACAGCGTTAAGACAATTGACCTCACTTGACCGAAGATACAGCTCATTATATTTCCCTGATTTATTTGAGGACAATTTGTCCTTAAGCTATGAAAAGGCAAAAATCGATTATCATTGATGTAAATGTTAAGAAAGGACCCAACTGATGTATGAATTTAATAATAATATTCCTAATTAGCCTTTTGGTGCTGATCATTGTTACTTCCCTCCACCCAATACCCAAACCAGTTTGAATTTATTGATAAATTCTTGCTAACCTAACACGATTCTGCAACCAACATAGGAAAAGTCATAGTAAATATCTCAATTAAAACTATACTGTAAGCTTTTTACATTAACCAAACTTAAGTACAAAAATATACATTATTATAAACGAGACAATTTATGTTATAAGAAATGCTACGATTATTGAAAGATGAGCAACACCTCAAGATAGCCTACATCTCCTGGAAACACAAACATGATTCAATATAAATACGTACTTTAGAATTTTCTTCCTTAACCATAATTTCAAATAAAGAGTGACACTACTGCAGGGTGTCACAGCCTACATTCTACGGCTGTGGAGGCAATACTTATAAAACACACTTTTGATTAGTTCTGTACCACATTGCCAAATGTGAAAATTCAATTCATTAAGTATCCCAGTATCTGTGCGCTGTTAAATTTGTACTTTGTTGGATTACAACAACAACAACAACAACAAAAACAACAGCAGCAGCAACAACAACAACAACAACAACAACAACAACAACAACAACAACAACAACAACAACAACAACAACAACAACATGATCTTTACAAAGAGCAAATATGTTGAAAACCACTTTTTGCCTTACTGGTTGAAAAACCAGTAATTGTTTTGTCATTAACTAATTATTATTATTATTATTATTATTATTATTATTATTATTATCACTTGCTAAGCTACAACTCTAGTTGGAAAAGCAGGATGCTATAAACCCAGTGGACTCAACAGGGAAAATAGCCCAGTGAGGAGAGGAAACAAGGAAAAATAAATTATTTCAAGAACAGCAACATCATCTAAATAAATATTTCCTACATAAACTATAAAAACTTTAACAAAACAAGAGAAAGAGAAACCAGATAGAAAAGTGTCCCCGATTGTACCCTCAAGCAAGAGAACTCTATCTCTAAGCAACTGAGCAAGCCTGACCACTAGTGAATTATAAGAAAAATGATTGATAGTAGCTTAATACAAAATAAGGCGTATTAGTAAATGCTTTTCCAAGAATACTTTGTCATAAATATCAGAATTACACAAGAAATTCCTCCTAAGTTACGATTTTGCCAGAACCAACACGGGAAAACCAATAGTAAATATTTACAAGTAAATAAATACTAAGTTAAATATTGCCTCAGTTTCAAAACAAAAGCATTTGCTAATAAACAAATGTGTTGTGTGATATGCTAAATGCCTTAAAATGTACACGAATAACTGATAATGAAGAATGGTGTGAAATTAAGAACATATATCAGAAAAACAGACCTTTAAGTAAAGCTCATGTATGGACCCCACTGCACGAGAAGCCTGTTATAGTCGCTGGATAAACAGATTCTCACTACACACAAAAATAACAAATATTACTCATACACAAGATATATTAATAATGATATTTAAGAAAAGTCACGATTATTGCTTAGATTAGCAACTCATGCAAGTGCCTAGGAACCTAGGAACGCGAGTATGATTTAACAAAGACGTATTTTTGAATTTAGTTTGCAAAATATTATCATTTGAAATATAGATTGCCATGGTTGTATGATGTCACATTTTGAGTAGTTCCTGACCACAATTTCGAATGTTAGATTAAAATTACAATTGCTGTAGCATCTTCACTAATTTCATAATGGTGAAAAAACACCAGCCTTAAAGTCAAAAGGCAAAATGATACTGTAGCCAGCAATTTCCCTTCATTATTAATTCATGCAAAATAAATTCAACTTTTTGCCTTGATGCTAAACGAATACTTAGTATTAATTACTAAATTAGGCTTCCCATTTTCAGATTAAAAACTGATTTCTTGAATATTCACTGACGAGTAGGCAAGTCCTTGTAGCGAAGAGCAAATATGCAGAAAACCATTTCTGTCTGGTTAGTAAAAAAAAAAAAAAAAAAAAAAAAAAAAAAAAAAAAAAAAATAACAGGCTAGGACACCCCACCCTCCTTACAGTAAGAGATAATTGTCATTACTAATGAGATGATTATACGTGTGCTATTGGAATAAGAGAAAAAACATGAGAGTTGCACACAAAAGAAATTGTTTCTATTAAGGTTTTCCCAAGAAAGTTTTCTAAAAGTCTATATAAAAAAGCCATGTTTCTACTTTGGCTTTTATCAGGGCAATTTCATACTTTAATTTAAACTTAATTTCAATTTATTGGTGGTATAGATTCCCTTAAGATCAAAACTAAGCCTTTTATTATTATTATTATTATTATTATTATTATTATTATTATTATTATTATTATTATTATTATTATTATTATTATTATTATTATTATTGTTATTACTATCATTATTATTATCATTACGTGCTAAGCTACAACCATAGTTGAAAAAGCAGGATATGCCATAAGCCCAGGGGCTCCAACAGGGAAAGTAACCCAGTGATGAAAAGGAAACAGGGGAAAATAAACTATTTTGAGAACAGTAACAACATCAAAATAAAACCTTCCTATATAATCTATAAACACTTAAACAAAACAAGAGATAGAATAGTGTGCCCGAATGTACCCTCAAGCAACTTCTACCAACCACTTCTGTGTAGTTGCACGTGATGAGATGAGATGAGGCTGACTTAGTCTAAACTTACAAATGATTTATATCTTGGGATACACATCCGAATATTTAATATTTCAATGGATTTATCTGAAGGTAATATCTAAACTAAATGGAGTAGAATACTTTCACAGTCTTACTTATACTATTTCAAAAATTGTAATGACTACTGTTGACGAGTGTAAATATACACAATCTGAGGCAGTGGCTACAGCCACACCCATTCTGAAAAGTGCTCTCGGTCATCAGGACTTAGGTACATACATGGCCATTTCGCATCCATTCTTCATGGCAAGAGGGCTAGAATATGTCATTCTTGAACTATTAGTTAGGGCTAGAATGTCATTCTTGAACTATTAGTTAGGGCTAGAATATGTCCTTCTTGAACTATTAGTTAGGGCTAGAATATGTCCTTCTTGAACTATTAGTTAGGGCTAGAATATGTCATTCTTGAACTATTAGTTAGGGCTAGAATATGTCCTTCTTGAACTATTAGTTAGGGCTAGAATATGTCATTCTTGAACTATTAGTTAGGGCTAGAATATGTCATTCTAGAACTATTAGTTAGGGCTAGAATATGTCCTTCTTGAACTATTAGTTAGGGCTAGAATATGTCCTTCTTGAACTATTAGTTAGGGCTAGAATATGTCATTCTTGAACTATTAATTAGGGCTAGAATGTCATTCTTGAACTATTAGTTAGGGCTAGAATATGTCATTCTTGAACTATTAGTTAGGGCTAGAATATGTCCTTGAACTATTAGTTAGGGCTAGAATATGTCATTCTTGAACTATTAGTTAGGGCTAGAATATGTCCTTCTTGAACTATTAGTTAGGGCTAGAATATGTCCTCCTTGAACTATTAGTTAGGGCTAGAATATGTCCTCCTTGAACTATTATTTAGGGCTAGAATATGTCCTTCTTGAACTATTAGTTAGGGCTAGAATATGTCCTTCTTGAACTATTAGTTAGGGCTAGAATGTGTCATTCTTGAACTATTAGTTAGGGCTAGAATATGTCCTTCTTGAACTATTAGTTAGGGCTAGAGTATGTCCTTCTTGAACTATTAGTTAGGGCTAGAATATGTCATTCTTGAACTATTAGTTAGGGCTAGAATATGTCATTCTTGAACTATTAGTTAGGGCTAGAATATGTCATTCTTGAACTATAAGTTAGGGCTAGAATATGTCATTCTTGAACTATAAGTTAGGGCTAGAATATGTCATTCTTGAACTATAAGTTAGGGCTAGAATATGTCATTCTTTAACTATTAGTTAGGGCTAGACTATGTCATTCTTGAACTATTAGTTAGTCATTTTGAAAGTATGAAACTACCGGATTTTCAGTCAACATAGACAATAATGTTCTTCAGAGAAAACTAGATGCAGTATTGTAAATATAATTTTCTGGCAACAGTGAGGTGTGGCTGTTTTTCGTGTCCAATCACACAAATATTACCCATTACAGGACCTCGAAGATCAATTTGTCGCATAATATTCTTTGGTATATGACGGCTGTTTTTTCGGGTCCTATACAGAAGGGGAACCCTACTCTCTACAGGACCTCAACTGTCATTTTATCTTATTCATTCAGAGTATTCAACATTTCATATCACGTATTGTTCATTTACTGTTAAATCGTCACTGTCAAAGGACGAACAGAATAAGAAAGCCTTCAGTTTCCTCTTGAAAGCCTTAATATCTTCAATCATTCGGATGTCTCGTGGGAGCTTATTGTATTATGCATTAATTTTCAAACCCTCAATATCGAAGCACTTGAAAATAAATCTCTATTTTGGTATCTAGTGGGCAATTGACAGCCTACGTCAAAGACATGGCATCTAGATGGATACAATAGATTCCCAATTAATCAACATATGGATAATAGAATAGTAAATATCTCAAAGAAATCTAAATCGTACCTCGGTTTCAAAATATAAGCATTAAAAGTTCACCAATTGGCCAAACTAAACGAGGGGCTATTTATAGTCGCCAGTACGGGCTAGAGTTTAGACCTCTAACCAAACTCTGGACCATAAATAAAGCAGATTATGTTTTAGAAAATGTTACGATCATTGCAAGATGATTAACACATCTCAGATAACCTACATTACCTGGAAAAATAAACATGGTTTAATATGCATTTATTTTAGAATTTGGATCCAAAACAGCAATATTCAATAAAGAGTAACACTACTGCAGGGTGTCACTGCTATATTCCATAATTGGGGAGCCAATGCTTAAGTACGAACACTTTTGATATTAGTTTTGTACCATATAGTAAATGTGTCATTGCAAATAAGGCGAGGATAAATGCTAAACCTAAATAATACCAATTTCAAAATGGAAGCATTTGATAAACACGAAATAAGTGATGTGCAAAATACCTTAGAATCTACACGATAAACTGACCTTGTAGGCCCTGCAGTGCCTAGAGGTCCTTTGTATGTGACAGGGCCAGAAAATAACATCCCTTTAAGTAAATTTCATTTTTGGGGCCAGCCGCATGAGTAGCTCTTTATAGTAGCTGGTCAAACAGATGTATTTTTTTTAGAGGGGGGGGGGGGGGGGGTTGGGGGTTGGGGGTTGGGGGGGTGGGGGGGGCATACGAGCAAGTTGAGCAATTCATACAAAACTGCCCATGTCACCGAGAAACACAAACATGATTTAACAAAGAAGTAATTTTGAAATCTTTCCTAAATAGTTCCTTTAAATAAAGATTGCCATATTAGTATGATGTCACAGCCAACGTTCAACCATCTTGAGTCGTTCCTAGGGCTCTCATGTGACGTTCAAGGGATTACCTCAGAAATTACCTAAAATTTCGAACCTTAGATACTAAAAAACTCATAAAACGTAATATATAAATATATATCTATATATATATATATATATATATATATATATATATATATATATATATATATATATATACTGTATATATATATATATATATATATATATATATATATATATATATATATAGCAGGTTAACGAAAGCCCCCTTTTTATAAACTAGTAAGATAATTAGGTGGAAGGTAGGGAGGGATAGGCTGTATGGCTTTGTCACAATCTTTTTTTTTTTTACTGTGCCTGAGGAGTGTCAATTTAAAATTGAAAGCAGCAATGTTTACAGAAGAAGGGTGTTAATCAAGAGAAAAGTGACTTGAAAACGATTGAAATTTCCTCAAAATTTAGTAGGCTCAAAGTCCAGATTACCTTAAAATTACCTTGAATTACCATTACTTTAGAAATTTCATTAAATCCAAAAAAAATACTTAGGTAATTATCTTGAAAATGAGAGCACTGGTCTTTCTTTACTACACTGTCAAATGTGAACAATCAATTCGTTAGATTAAAATCTAAGTGTTGTAGCATATGCACTCATTTTATAATGGTTCAAAAACAGAAGCACTGATCATTTATCCATCCATATACCAAGGCACTTCCCCCAATTTTGGGGGGTAGCCGACACCAACAATAAAACAAAACAAAAAGGGGACTTCTACTCTCTATGTTCCTTCAGCCTAATCAGGGACCCAACCGAGTTCAGCTGGTACTGCTAGGGTGCCACAGCCCAACCTCCCACATTTCCACCACAGATGAAGCTTCATAATGCTGAATCCCCTACTGCTGCTACCTCCGCGGTCAGATAAGGCACCGGAGGAAGCAGCAGGGCCTACTGGAACTGCGTCACAAATGAATGGCGATGAAGCTTCATCTGTATCCAACCTTAAAGTAAAAGTATTTTTGTTGCTAATTATTAGTTATTGCCCGCCTTCTGTAAGCGACCAGACCAATGTCTCCCACCATCACCAATCCACATTTGGCCAACGTGGTGATGAAACCTGGCAAAACCCCAAATATGAATTGACTTGTCTGAGGCCTTTGTCCTTCAGTGGACCAGAAGCGTCTGCATTTTCTGTTGTTATAGTTGCACAGATACTTCGGTGCTTAATGAAGTGAATTTTCACATTTGGCAACGTGGTACAAAACTATAATCAAAAGTCACGCCTTCGATTCATGTTACTTAATGTCAAGGTTTTTTTAATCAAAATGATAATGTCACCAGCAATTTCCCCATGAAGGTAAACGTCGCTTAGTAACAAAATTAATTAATGCAAAATAAATTCAACTTTTTACCTTGATACTAAACGAAGACTGTAGGTATTAATTATTATATAAGGTTTCCCATTTCAGATTAAAAATAGACTTTTTTTCAAATTCACTGATACCGAGTAGACCCGCCCTCTTAAACGAAGAAGAAATATACAAAAAACCAGTTCTGTCTGGTTGGTCGAAAAACAGGCAAGGAACCCCACACCCCCTTACAGTACGAGTTACTTAGTCATTACTAATGAGGTACTTATACCTGTTCGCTAATGGAATATGAGAAAAAAAAAACAGGAGAGTTGCATACAAAATAAATCGTTTCTGTAAAGGTTTTCCCAAAAATATATCCCAAAAACTTCAAATAAAAAGCCCTGTTCCTACTTGAGCTATTATCACGGCAATTTAGAGAGAGAGAGAGAGAGAGAGAGAGAGAGAGAGAGAGAGAGAGAGAGAGAGAGAGAGAGAGAGAGAGAGAGAGAGAGAGAGCCTAATTGGTGGGCATAGCTGGCAAAGGACTTTCAAACTCATGGAAAGCGAGACAATGATTGTTTTGTAAAATCAAAATGATTAATATTTGTCCCGTGGATTGTCTGTATTTGCATGCAAATGAATGATATGTGTATGAGCTATAACAAAGCTATGACTTGATGTCAAGAATAGCAAAAACGTGGCAGCTTTCAAGAAAAACCTGAAGACTTATCTTTTTAGAAAGTGTTATAATAATGACCTGAAAACTATTAAGCCTGAATACAAATGCTAGTGAAATAACTGATAACGATACAGAGCAAAATATTAACTGGAAAGAAATTATTTTCACACACCAAGGCCCGCATGAACAGACTCTTATTGTCTGATGGAGGGCGGGAAATAAACCCGTAAAAGTAAGAATTAATTTTTTGTATTAGTAAAATTAGGAATGAGTGTTGTGTTATCCACTGAAATACATTTTTGGTCAACTAACGAATATCTTTCCAACACACATCACCTGAAACTCTGGGTTCCTAATTACACTTTTGCAATGCAAATAATTTACCCAAAATTACAGAGTTTTCACAATATCTATGCAACAATATTACATTCACAATTTTAAAATGTGAAAAAAAAATATCAATAAAATTTCTTACCAGATTGAATTAAAACATGTGATTTAAAAACAGTTCTTCGTTTTATCAAATAAAATATTTCAATCATAGGAAAACAATCCTTAGAAATTAGATATTATCGACATTTGATTTGGATTATAGAATCTAGGCCTAAGGCTATAGGCATTAATATAACAATTTATTCTTATGGTAAACAATACGATTATAGGTGATTACTGTGTGCCCAATTAGAACTCAAACCACACAGCTACAATTATACACCATCCTATTGTTAATCGAAAAGTTAAAACCACACCTAGAAACAATCTCATCTAATAACTTTTCACCTTTTCACTGATTATGAGATTACCACCACACGCGAAAAAAGAGCATTTTGGGAAATGTCTTCTCATAAAAATTCTTCGCTATTAAAACTTAAGAGAAATTTGATGTTTACTATCAATCATGGTGACCTACAACACCTATAATATATTTGAATCTCCAGTTTTTTTGATTGATAAAACAATAGCGAGAACATAACAGAAACAAAAACTTGTAAAATTGTGTCCCTTCTTACCCATTAAGCCTTCGTTGTTCACAGAATCACAATTTAAAATAAAAAAACATAATTCCTTCTTCCTCTCTGTGTTGTGTCTTGGACAGAAATGAATCTTCTCCTACTATCTATACTGTCAAGAACATCCCTAGACGTCCCCTAAAAGTTCCCCAGATCAGAATTACTTTCTCCAGGTAGTCTCCAAAAAAAAAAAAAAAAAAAAAAAAAAAAATTGAACCTAGAGCCTACTGAATACTGTACTATGTACTCCTGTATCTTCTATGATTATAATATATTCTGTATCTAATTTTAATTATGGTATTTGTAAAGCCACACACAGTAAAACATAATTTTTTAATCTTGAACTTGTGGTCTGATTACAGTTATGCTCTGAAATTTATATCAATCAAATAATAATTGCAAAGGAAAACAATAAAACGTAATTAAGTCATTCTCATTCATTATAAATCTAATTGAAGACTGAATTAGTCAAGGATATTTAGAGAGTGTTTTTCAGTTACCAGATTTGGGGATAATTTCCCAAAAGTTGCCCCACTTGTTAGGGAAGTGTTTAAACCAATCAGGGACCTCCACCACTGTCTGATTTTTATAGCCTTTTCATCAGCTAAAATTATAGTATTTTGCTTAAAATATATTTAAATATTTTTAAAATAGATTAAATCCATTACAATAGGAGTTCAGAGGATATTCGTATGAATTTAATTTGATATTTAATTGATGTACAGTACAGTATAAGAGTGAAATTTATAAGCAGGTTACCCCTAGATCAGTGGCCTTAAGAAAAAGAAAACGGTCCAAGTTTTGATTTAGAGAAAACTTTATTTAGGCTAACTATAATATATTAAATAACCACGAAGATTTTTTTTATTTATGTATATATAATGTCATCTTGACAAATGTTATACGTTAATGCCTTTAAGAATATTATCTTCCATAGCTTATATAATTGTGTGATATAGAATGAGTAAGATTTACTTGAGAATAATAAAAGTATCACCATATACTGAAAGTAGATAGTATTTTAAGATCTAGGATTTATAGTTTGGCTATTGACTCCATATCTACCGGTATTAGCCTATGCTTGTTTAACTATGTTTACAAATATCTACCTTTTAAATTAAGGGAGATGTTATGTAATCACCCTTTTAATTGAAGGTATACTCACAGTAAGTTGCTGGTTGACCTGTCCTGGGAGTGCTCCCGCTGTGACACCTTGATCCACGCTAAAGAATAGTTACAGATGGCTTCAAACCGTTGAAACTTAGATATATGTCTACTTTAGGCTCTACATCCTTTAAATATGCGGTTCTGAGACCATATAATAAGCTCCCACGAAACATTCAAATGATTGAAGACATTAAGGCTTTTAAGAGTAAACTGGAAACGTTCTTGGTTCAACAGTCATACAACAGTGACCATTTAACAGTAAATGAACAATAAACGATCTGAAACGATAATTACTCTAAACGAATAAGGTAAAACGACAGAGGAGGTCCTGTAAGGAGTAGGGTTCTCCTGCTGTATGGGACCGGGAAAGCAGCCATCAGAAAGAAAGACCACCTGCTCTCCACCCTCCGGCCTCACCTCTCCACCACCACCACACCCACCCCATCATACGACCGACACTTCAAACCACCGAACAAACTACCCACAAATATTCCCCTCTCTCTTTTCTTTTCTTCCAGTAAAACATACAATGTCATATCAAAAAGGTCACTCAAAACCAGCAATATCTAAAACCAAAACCTTTATGGCTACAATTCCATAAAATTTCAAGACTGAAAATCTGCAGCGTTTAAAACCAAGACCTTCTTCTCCACTCAAGACATCTAAGATAAAGATCCATCAATTGTAAAATATGTGAGTGAACATACCAAGACAACACTCAACCGAGCAACAACATTTAGATCTCAATATTCCTAAAGCGACCTGTACAAAATACTGTAAGCAACTGTTCACCTCATACCCGACCTTTTTGTCCGGCAATCAGCAAGCTGGGATGATCCTGGTAACCAGATGACTTATTTTACGTCATTTTTTAGCATCTCCTTCATTGCCCCAAGATCAATTTTCAATCTTCTACCACTTACCATTTTGGTAGAATAAATAGCCTCCACCATACTCTTATTATCCACATAACTGACAACATTAACTACAGCACTGGTGTCAATTTTTATCAACATTGATCTGAGATAAAGTGCCTCCTCCAATCCTTCCAACAATGCTAAAGTCTCAGCTGCCAAGGTTGATCTAACCACCCTCTTTATCTTATATGCATGCCAGGTAAGAGGACTTGATCTATTCCCATCAGTAATAAAAATAACAATACCCAAAGAACTACTAACCCCATCAGGTAAATTAGCTAATGATGCATCAGTAAAAACATACAAAGACCAAGGATTATCTATGCATGGGAACAGAATATAAGATTCATAAACCTTCTCAAAACCTATCTAGCCTTAACTAAATCCTCCAAGATTGCATGATTTACTCTAGTTGAAAACTCCTCCATATCAAAAGCCATATCAGGTCTTGAACCCAACACAAGTCAATTATTTGCACCTACAATAGATCGATAACTTGTCTTGCCAAGTGCTGAAAGTTCCGAACCCCTTTGCGAAAGCCTTTCTTGGTCTAATTGCTCTATCTGCATAACTACTTTGATCAAGCAAAAACCCCTGTTTACTTTACACTGTTCTGAAACCGACATAAGAAAAATTACCTCCCTCCACCCTACCGGCAAGAAACCTTTCTCTCAATGGCTCCATAACTTCCTCCCTAAAAACACTCGTACCTTCATGCAAAAAGTCATCTATGTGAGTAACCAAAATACCCTAAAGTTTTCCCTTCCCAGACAATTTGTAGAATAAACTTGGCTCAATAACACTGTTGACATCCTAATTTTTGCATCTCCTCCCTAACACTCAAATAAAATTGTCTGGAAGCATCTCCCAACCCATAGAGGTCCTTTTTTAGTTTCCACACCACACCCTCCACTCTTACTTCACAAGGAGGATGAATGTATACATCTCTCTCAAGGTCCCTTCCCTGAGGAAAAGCAGATTTAATATCCGTAGTTCTTATTTCCCACCCCAAATTAGCTACCATCTAATGGCACTCTTACCCATTGTTGGGGAATCACTCTGAAAAGTACTTTCTTCCTCAAAACCCCTCGCCACCAAACGTGCTTTTATCCCAGAATCTTTCCTAGTCAGAACCCACCTGGTTGAAATACACTTCTGACCCCAAAAAGGTACCTCCTCATAAGTGCCAAAGTCACATAGTCTTTTCAGCTCCGCTTGTTTTGCTTCCTGACACTCCGACGTTTTCTGTTCTGCTTTAGTAAGAGTTGTAGCCTATATTTTACAACAATCATTCTCTTGCCTTCGAAGTCTAATTTTAGGAACTGAATGATTCTCACTTTCATTTCCTGCTCCAACTGGCACCTCTGACTGCACCTCGCTGCTTTCGACCCCATTACCAGTAGTATCGGCTTCCCTCAAATCTGACTGAGCAAACGATGTCAAGTCCCATTCCACATCACCATATAAACCCCCAGCTTTATTACTTATGTTCCCCGCACCATCAGATTTAAATTCCCCACTGAACTCCAACCCCCTGCTTAATAAGCAGGAATACAAGAAGTAATATTAAAAACTACTGGTTTGCCTAAGATCTCCACTGAGTCGTTTTCGATATCCATCTTTACCTTGGCAGTTTTCATAGTCTGCATTGATAGCAACAAAGGAATGTCAGAATCAACTATGTCAGTTTTAATTGTGACCTTATTCCCAACTAAGGAAGCTGGTAGACTACACACCCCAAGAGACTTCAACTGAGTACCCACCCCACCAAAATTTGAACACCCTATTACTATGTGTGGTCTCGACTAACAACCTATCATCCTCACTCAATATACTCAAATAACCCTGAAGCCATGTTTTCCTACAAACGGTACTTGAACATGCACTGTCTAAAACAGCACAGCTACCCGCCTCAATCCCAAATCTTGCGATTTCGGACTTAACAAATCCTGTGAATAACACTACTGTATACTCTCATCAGCCTAGCACCCACTACACACTCTTTACTTCCTTCATCAGACCCTACACCCTGACTATTTATGTGTACACGGTTTAATCTTTCCCAACTATCTGGGCAGTCTTTCACAAAATGTCTAAAAGAACCATCTGGTCCGGTTGGGTTCAAAGGCTTCTCTCCATGCTTGCCCAAACCAGAATATCTACCTCCACCCTCTGCTATGCCCAGTCTTTGAGTCACCATACTATGATCTAAAATTCCTCTGTTCAGAAGCTATATAGGTCAGTTCTAACTTTCTAACCTCTGAATCCTGGCTGAGCTTGTTCCCCCCACATATTCCCTCTCCTATGAATTTTTTTAGAGATCTCTTGGTTTGCTTATACAGTGTGCTTTTCTCTTGATAATTCATACCAGAGATGACTAGCAATTTCTCTGCTTTATTCAACCTTGACTTTCTCAACAATTTGAATGCAAGAATTTCAGATGGTAATTTAAGAGTGTCAGTTTTAATTCTATTGAGATCAAAATTAATAATAAATTGACTAATATCCTCACTAGAACCTCTGCAATAGTCCTCGAAATCTTCAAACTTTTGCAAATTATCCTCCAACTCATCCTTCCCAAACTGTTCATCTAGAAATGTAATCAAATCCCTAACACCATCAACACCCTTTAGTATATCCAAGCTTAGATTCTCAAAAACTTTCTCCCTCAAATTAAAATCATCAGTCTCCGGCAAACTCAAAGCCAACACAATACCCCGTTTCTCCTCTTAAACATCTGTCACCACTTGCCGAGCCTCTACTTCTTTCTTAAACAGAATTATTTTTATCTCTCCTAAATTGTGGAAGTGGAATTTTACCTGTCGCCATCTCAACACAATAATACAGTAAAGCCCAGTTCACCTAAATCATAAAAAGAAAATTCTGTTCACCTAACACCTTAGCACTACAGCAAACAACCCCACAATACAACAACACAACTAGACCTAGCCCAGCCTAACCTCAACCACGAAATCAACACCAATGCAACCAGCTCAGGTCTATCAATGAAGAATAACTTTTTTCTCCGGAAGCCTTAGAAACTTAGATACCAATCATTAACAAGCAAAACACAGTATTGTACAATCTTCATTTTATATCTAAAAAGCACTGTAATACAATTTTCAAGACCAAAGAAAGAGGGAAAATATAACAGTACATCAAGAAGGGATCATACAAATAATACTCTATACAACCTGAAATTCATTAAGATTTAATCATGCTCTTCCATTTCAATGCTTAAGTAAAAATTCACTAGCTTTTGATCACCTAAAAAGGTTACACTTTCTAAACACTGATGAGGTATTCTCAATATGAGCGTCCAAATTTCAAAATACAGTATATCTATACAGAATGAGGAAGAAGGCAGATGTGCCTTTCTTCTTTATAACATGATAGTTCTTCTGTTAGGAAAAAAATAAAGTTCTCGACATTGTGACACCTTGTTTCACATGTGCCAAAATTACTGTAAGGTCCGAGTGAACATTCTCCTTTGTTAGCTAGATCGTGCAACAGAACTAGAGCCTCCAGCACAGCTAGTATTTCTAGGAAATTTAAGAACATCTGTGACTAAACAACTGGACAAGATCCTGAGAACTAATTACAGTAATCTTGAAAGTAGCACCCCATTCAAACAGACACATCACATTACTATTACAGTGGTACCTCTACATACGAATTTAATTCGTTCCACAACCTACTTCGGATGTAGAAAATGTTCGGATGTAGAAACAAATTTTCCCATAAGAATACATGGTAATTCATTTAATTCGTTCCTCAGCCTAAAAACCCATAATAAATCCTTAATAAATGGCTACACATAATTACACATAACACTAACATAACTGCACAATATGAAAGAAGCACGTAAAAAAGATAATTATAAAGAAATAATGAATAAAAAATGTGTTTTATTGCCACTTTACCTTAGAGACAGGCCAACGCAGGTGTAGGATTTGCTACGCCAGGAAGAGACGGACGATCGGCGAGAAGGTAGACATGGTGTTAACATGTTCTTTAAATAAATTCTCTCTCTCTCTCTCTCTCTCTCTTGTTCTTCTTCACTGTTAGTGTTAGAGACGTCTATTAATTTTTTTTTCTGAGAGAGAGAGAGAGAGAGAGAGAGAGAGAGAGAGAGAGAGAGAGAGAGAGATTAAACAAAAATGAGAGATTAAACAAAAATGTGTTGTGTACATATGATTTTAACAGCGTTAACGAGTTGAAAGACAGTTAAATGTAACTAAAAAAACAATATCAGCGAATCTGAATTCCTTTATTAACTAAAACAAATATTGATACAAAAACACTCTGTGTACGTATGCGCAAACACACACACACACGCACGAGGAGACACGAGTGGCGAGGAAGTAGAGATGGTGACCGGTAACATACCGTAACTTACACTACAGAAATTTTAATCTAACTTCGCTTGTTTATTTATTTTTTAATTTTTATATTTCATATTTTTTACATTTTTTTCTTTTTATTTTTTATTTTCATTACTTTCAGTGACGAGTTACGGTATGTTATCGCAGTCACCATCCTCCTCCCCGACTGTCTCTTTTATTGCGTAGCAATTCTTGCACCTGTGTGTGTGTGTTTGTGCATACCCACACGAGTGTGTTTGTATCAATATTTGTTTTAGTTAATAAAGGAATTCAGATTAGCTGTTATTACTTTCTTAGTTTCATTTAATTGTTTTTCAACTCGTTGACGCTCTTAAAAATCATATGTACTCTAAACACATTTTTGTTTAATCTCTCTCTCTCTCTCTCTCTCTCTCTCTCTCTCTCTCTCGGAAAAAAATAATAGACGAAGACGTATCTAACACTATAACAGCGAAGAAGAACAAGAGAGAGAGAGAGAGAGAGAGAGAGAGAGAGATTTTATTTAAAGAACATGTTAATGCTATGTTTAGAGAGAAACAGAAAAAGAGAGAAGTCTTATTTAAAAGAGCTTGTTAATGCTATCTTGGTTTTCTTTGCTTCACTTTTTTCTTTCTTTCTGTTCATCACGCGGGCCCTTCTCACAAATGATCGTTGCCAACAATCTCTTTGTCCTTTATCCCTATCAACAAAAGGCGTTCTATCTCTTCCAGGGTATTGCTACGATGTCTTGTAATAATGGTGATCCCCTTCGATGGTTATTTGCTTTAATGGCTGCCTTCAGCTTGATGATCCTCGAGATCATAGGCCTATTCCGGCCATATTGTTTAGCCATACAGTATCACTCACATGCACACTGCTCTCATGTTTTTCTATAATTTCTTACTTCAATTCTAATGAAAGAATTGCCTTCTCCCTGTACTGAAACTTAGCTTCTTAGGCACCATGATTATAGGTAAAATCAAAAAGGAAATGTGAGAAAAGGAAGAAAATAAGCACTGTTAATAACAGACCAAACAGAGGACAACCACACGATACACACAAGAACAGAGAACTGAGCACTCGACGCTCAATGGCGTAATGTTTACTTCGTGTGTCGAAATAAAATTCGGGTGTAGAGTAAAAAATTTGCTCGAATTTTACTTCGGATGTTGGAAAATTCGGATGTAGATACGTTCGGATGTAGAGGTTCCACTGTATTATTATTATTATTATCATTATTACTAGTTACGCTACACTACTAGTAGTTAAAGTAGAATGCTTTAAGGCTAAGGGCTCCAACAGGAAAAATTAGCCCAGTGAGTAGAGGAAACAAAGAAATAAGTAATCTACTGTTTATAAGAGAATTAATGAACAATTAAAATAAAATGTTTACAGAACATTAATAACATTAAAAAAAGATCTTTCAAGTACAAACTTTAAAAAAACAGGAAGAAGAGAAATAAGATGGAACAATGTGGCACGTTTACCAAGATAGGCACCGTTGCTATCTCGGGTCACTTTGGTGGGCGTTGAGGTAGCGGAAGTACGAGAGTCAGCATATGAAGCTACATTTGCGGTGGAAAACAGGGAAGGCTGGGCTGTAGCACTTTAAGACTACCAACCAAACTCAGCCAAGTCCCTTGTCAGGCTACCTCACAAAATTGGGAAATATGCCATGGTAGATAAAATATATTTTACAAAACAAATCTCGGCAAATAGGTGTATCACATATCTATATTTCACTATTACTGAAAAATTCCCTCCACTGCCCCAACTTTAAGGATCTTGAGCTAGAGAAATAGATGGTATTTAAATGAGTAACCTGAGATAGAAATTTCATAAGTCAAGAGGATGACTGTTCTGAAATGTACTCGAGACTCAAGAATTCATGTCAAATTCGATAGATCACTTTTGAACTAGTCAACACATTTGAAGAATATCACTTTTCCAGGCACTATAGATTTAACATAGAGCACTCTCAGACAATTACAGTTGCTACTTGACTATGACAATAACAAAGTCATGCAGTGACCCAATAAGGCTCTAAAACCTGTAAAATGGAACATATTGTTTGTAGAGCGTACTTAAACAGAAGCTATCAGACATATGCATGTTTTTGATGTTAGCTGCTGCTTTACTTTATTGAAGGCAAATTTCTTAACTTGTAGGAGTAGCATTCTACATTCCTAGTTTTCATGGACGAAAGAAATATGAACATTAGGGAGGTACCATAGAAAAGTGTGTTGGTAGTCCATTAAAAAGGGCAAAATAAAACATTGGGAAAAGAAATGCTTCTGAAGGTCAAGGGGTGGAAGGCTGCAGCAAACCACATTCAAAATGATGCTTATCAACAAATAGGGAAATAACACAATATTCCTGTTTTTTTTTCTTACAAAATATTTTATTAAAAGATTTTACCATTGTGACAGATTAAAGTCATAAAACTAACTGTGGGTTCTTGCATCGCAAACTCAAAATAAAAAGTGAAAACAAAATGAAGCACGACCCTACTTGGATCCAAGTTCCACGCCACAGCCTATGAACTGGAGTGTGTGTCTACAACTTGGTTAATGATAAAGATGCTTTCAAAAGAGCGAGAAAAAAAAATTACCTTTCATGCAAGCCACAGAAACAAATCTATTAACATCTTACCTTATACATGTTTTCACTGCTCAAAAAAACAAAATGTATAATGATTTATGACAAACTTCAATAATGATAGATGAAATTTGCTACAGGTTAAACTTTTCCACCGGACTGAACACATCAGACAATTAAGGGGAATGAAATACTGCTTCCCTCCGGCAGATTTTGGGGGGTTGAAAATAAAATAAAACTACACATTAATAGTTTCTATTTCTCCCAGCGTTAAGACAAAGACAAGGGGGAAAAATAGAGTACAAAAAAAAATATATATAACTTCACTTCAAGATTTTACACAGAACAAAAAGAGCACACCAAACAATGCTGTTATAAGAAATAAGTCCCTACCACTAAATTTAAACTGAGATTACAATAAATAATTTCAAAATGGATGCAAATTTATTGTTCCCAACAATTATTGAGGCTAATTCAACTGTTTCAATCAAGTACTGTTAAGTCCAATAAAAGCTGCGGATGGCCAAGTCAAACAATCACCACTAGAACACGAGACCATCAAATATGAACAGCAGCTACAAAAGATGACAATGGGAGGTCAGTCACTGCCTGGATGTGCTACTCAAATGGAGTTTCGACAGCTCGCTACCCTAACCTCAGCAGCTTTTATGCGGCTTCCAAGAAGTGGTTCTTCAAATGTTTCATCATACCAAAGGTACGGAAGCGTTTGACACCTGTGGGGAGAAAAGGATTATAGGAGGTTTTCAAACAAAACATTCATGCTATTATGTTTACAGGATACTTTGGGAATAAAGTAACTTGAATGGAAAGATAATTTGCTAGCAGAAAATTCATAAATCTCGTAATACCGACTATTTATATAACTAAGTTTCACTTGTCAAGAAAATGGCATAGTTCAAGCAAAATGAAAATGAAATTCTCAGCCTTAAATAGCCAATGAATAAATACAATATTTATGACATTAAAAGACTTGGCTGCTGCTACCCAAGCTTTATTCAACTTAAACTTCAGTAGATTATTCCCTGAAACAACCATGAACATAATTAGCAGACCCCATAATAAATTTAATACAAACTATGTTAGATCCTCAAAGTAAATCCAATTAAACCAAATAGATACAAAGGGAATAAACAAAAGGAAATACAAAAGAAACAGAGAATTACTTGATAAGTTGCTTTGACTGTCCCTCCATCAGGTAAGTAAACAAAGTATGAAAAGATCACCAGACAAACAGTTCAGAGTGAGGTATGAAAGAGCAAAAGAACAAAACAATATTATAACATTCTTCCCCTCTAGATATAAAATTGGTTACATCACTTCATAAGTAATCAATCCCACACATATCGGTTCGGAGCCCTTGACACCCCGGTTGATCTACGTACTGGAGGTGATGCAGCCTCTGTTCTAATTTCAGCTTCTGGGTGAAGTCCCATACCTTCTGGAAACTCTTGATGGGTTGTCGTGGGTGACACTGGAGATTGAGATGGTATGGCCTCTGGTGACAATGAAACAGAAGGTAGTTCTTGATTTTCAAAAACAGAGTTATCCCTAGGGCATGGGGCCAAGTCACGTAAGGAAACTGTTGACTCTCGTCCACTGGGATGTCTAATGTTAGCATATGTTGGGTTAGCAGATAATAGTTCAACTTCAACCACAAGGGGTTCATTTTTGCTTGTTCTGACAAACTTCCTCAATAATACTGGTCCTGACGACATAAGCCACGAAGGCAGAGAGCTCCCCGAGGATGAGCAGCGCGGAAATCCAAAAAAGCCTTCATGGGGTGTGACATTAGTTGCTGTCGACAGAAGGGATCTAAGTGAATGTATCACATCAGTGAGTACTAATTCCCAGTGCTGATCGGGAAGATTTCGAGGCCTGAGTGCCAGCTGGATTGCCTTCCATACAGTACCATTGAGCCGCTCCACTTGCCCATTGCCGATTGGATGAAAAGGGGTAGTTCGACTTGTTGCAACTCCCTTCTGTGCGAGATAGGTTTTGAGCTCCCTGGACATGAATGAGGTTCCTTGATCCGAATGTATACACTGAGGCATCCCACACAGGCTGAATATTTGTTCTAAGCACTTAATCACTGTAGTTGTGTTCATGTTAGGACACGGAAAAGCGAAAGGAAAACGAGAATATTCATCAACCACAATAAGTAGATATGGGTTGCGCGAGGCCGTCGGAACTGGTCCTTTAAAGTCAATGCTTAATCTCTCCATTGGTTGTGTCGCCTTGATGAGTGTTCCTTCGTGGAATTTGTAGAATCTTGGTTTCAATTCTGCACATATCCTGCAAGAAGCACAGACCTTCTTAACGTCCTCAGTGGAAAAGGGAAGATTTTTCGATCTCACAAAGTGCAACAAGCGAGTCACTCCTGGATGGCACAGATTCCCATGTAGTTCAGTGAGGGTAGATGACGTAGAAACCACGGAACCGCAAAAAGCTCGGGTGAAGGCATCAGGAACCACATTCTCTTTACCGGGGCGATAATGTACTGTATAACTGAAGGCTGCGAGTTCCATCCGCCATTCCTGGATCTTATTATTCTTAACTTTAGTGCGTTTCCTGTTATCAAACATGAAGGCCACAGAACGTTGGTCTGTAACGAGATCAAAGTGTTGTCTAGCAAGAAAATGACTCCACTTACGTACAGCCTCCACGATAGCCATGGCTTCCTTCTCTACGATGTGATAGTGAATTTCACTTCCTTGTAAAGTCCTAGACATAAAGGCCACGGGCCTGCCATTCTGGTTGAGTACTGCTGAGACTGCTACTTCCGAGGCATCACATTCGACCTCAAAAGGCAAATTTTCATCCACAGAGTGTAGCGTTGCTCCTTCAAGTTCTTGTTTGAGTAGTTCGAAAGCCTGCAAAGCTTCTTCATCTAAAGGAAATTTCTTTTCTCTTGCTAGTGGTTGAATCTTAGCAGAAAAATTCTGTATCCATTTAGTGTAATAAGCAAACATACCCATTGCCCTTTTTAAAGATCCTTGACTAGTGGGAGGTGGTAGTTCTTGTAGAGGCCGGAGTCTTTCCATGTCAGGCTTTATTACACCATTCCCCACACAGTAGCCAAGAATATTAATGGTACGCACAGATTTAATAGTTTTAGTAGCATTGAGAGTTAGGTTCCTCTTGTTGATGACCTCAAGAAAGCGCTGCACGTTCTGATCATGTTGTTCTTGAGTGTGTCCAGCAATAGTGATATTGTCCAAATATGGGAAAGCACCTTGTAAGTTTTCTTCTTTCACCAACTTATCCATAGTTCGTTGGAAGGCTGCAATTCCATTGGTAACCCCGAAAGGTACTCTACAGAACTGGTACAGGCGTCCGTTGGCTTCAAAAGCTGTATACTTCTTGTCTGCTTCCTTTAGTGGGACTTGGTGGTAAGCGCTTTTCAAGTCAAAAGTCGAAAATACGCAATATGTTGAGAGTTCATTAACCATGGTGTCAATCCTTGGTAATGGATAAGCATCCAGTTCTGTAAACAGATTTATAGTTTGCGAATAATCAACACACATCCTTTTCTTATGCCGATTAAAGGAATCCTTAACCACCACAACTTGAGCTCTCCATGGTGATATGCTATCCTCAATAACACCCTCAGCCAAGAGACGACTAGTCTCCGCTTCAATGAATTCTTTGTCATCTTTACAGTAATGTCTTGATTTAGTGACAATATTCTTACAATTAGGTAACAAATGCTGGAAGATAGAAGGTTCATCCACAGCAGCGGCTGCCAACAAACAGTAGGGGTTAGCACCAGATAAGTTGAGCGCTGGTTTCGGCCCACCGTATTCAATAGTCACTTTCTGATGCTGCTCTTGGAAGTCCTGACCAAGTAATACTCCTGAACATAAATCCTTCATTACTGCTAGACGCGTGGATGGATAAGTTTCTCCATTAAGATGAAGAGTCAAGTCTACATTAACATAACCTGGAGAGTTTGTATGCAAAGATTTCTGTGCTAAAGCGACGTCTTTATCAGTGGGATGTATTGGTAGCTTCAATTCCCACGCTACCTCTTCATCTATATAACTGTCATCGCTGCACGAGTTGACAAGGGCTGTCAACTTCCGTCCTTTAATTGTTGTCGAGGTAGTTGCCCGATAGAGGCTCTGAGGAAAAGAGGTACCAGCATTAGCTGCAAGAACAGATGACTGTGAGGGATCAAATACTGTAGCTGTTGTAGATTTACCTCCATATGTAGATTTAGACAGGCACGCTTTTGCAAAGTGCCCCTTCTTGCCACATTTATTGCAAATAAAATCCCGAGCTGGACAGTGTGCATGAATATGATAGGGACCTCCACAAAAAAAGCACTTTCTCTTCATGGACAGAGTAGTCGCTAATACTTGAGTTCCAGCAGTTACCTCACAGCTCTCAGACGTTGGTCCACTCTTCACATGATCATCTGTGATAAGTGCATGATCCGATGTAACCACAGCAGCAGTATGCCCAACATGAGGAAGCATGTGACTGTAAAAACTAGCATTACGTTGGACTAGGTCTAAGGAGTAAGCCTGGTCATAAGCTGCCTGTAAGTCTAGAGTTTTATTTTCAAGAAGACGTTGCCGAATCACAGGTGAGGCAAGGCCATTTATAAAAGCATCCCTGATCAACTCCTCTCTGTATTTTTCTGCACTAACTGGCTTAAAATTACAGTCCTTACCTAATTTACGCAATTCTCTCAGAAACTCATCCAAAGTTTCCCCTGCCTTTTGTTGGCGAGTAGCAAGTAAAGGTCTGGCGAATATTTCATTAGGTGCCTTAACATATAACTTTTCCAACGTAGAAATGGCAGTATCATAATCCACACACTCCTCAATGTATTCATACACATTATGACAGACATAGTTCACGAGTGTCCTTAATTTATTTGGTGCATTTTCACCACATTCTTGAATAAAGTTGGAAAACGTCTTGTGCCAATGCCGCCATTCCTTTGCTTCAGAAGGAAGGCTAGGGTCCAGATCCAAACGGGCAGGCTTCAATAGTTTCTCCATAGTTTAAGTTGAATAAATTGTTATGACATTAAAAGACTTGGCTGCTGCTACCCAAGCTTTATTCAACTTAAACTTCAGTAGATTATTCCCTGAAACAACCATGAACATAATTAGTAAATCTAATTAAACCAAATAGATAAAAATGGAATAAACAAAAGGAAATACAAAAGAAACAGAGAATTACTTGATAAGTTGCTTTGACTGTCCCTCCATCAGGTAAGTAAACAAAGTATGAAAAGATCACCAGACAAACAGTTCAGAGTGAGGTATGAAAGAGCAAAAGGACAGAAGAATATTATAACAACAATACTTTAGTACCTCCTGAATCCATTTCCTAAATGTAAGGCGAATATTCGTAATAGCAACTATTTATATCACTAAGGTTCACTTGTCAAGAAAATGGCATAGTTCGAGCTAAATGTAAATGAAATACTCAGCCTTAAATAGCCAATGAATAAATACAATACTCTAGTACCTCCTGAATCAGTTTCCTAAATGTAAGGAGAATGGCATAGTTTAAGCAAAATGTAAATGAAATTCTCATTGCCTTCAATAGTTAATTTATAAATTTATTACTTTAGTACCTCAGTTTGAATCCATATCGAAATTGAATTTGATGAAATTCCTACAAAATAGATATGGAGAAATCTCTGCACATATTAATTCAGTGGATTATTAGGAATGCTAGCAATTGCCTCCTGATAGATGAAGAGATACAATAAGAATTTCTGATTCAAGCATACATTGACCATAAATAGTGCTTATTTGTTGTACTATGACCTAGATTATATTCCTGTTTTCTGAAATAAATGTGCACTGCAAGAGAGATTAGTTCACCAAACTTTCAACTGGGCTCCACAAGGCACTAGAACAGTTGGAAGACCCAGGACTACATGGCTAAGGAATATGAAAGGTGAAGGAGCTGATGAATGGAGAAGTATGGATTTAAAAGATCAAGATAGAGATGACTGGTGAAATCTAACGAGGCCCTTTGCATCAATATGCGTTAGAGATGATAATAAATATTTCTTATTTTCAAATCCAAACCAAAAATTAAATTCTTAAAAACCAAGTACTTGGTAGAAGCAAATTCTCAAAAACCTATTACCTATTAATAAAGTAATTTTATGGTAAATAAACTCGAGATAATTTTGGTCACTTCAAAACTATCGGCAACCACTAGTATCTGATGTAATCGATGCAGAGTAGGTACATCAACATAAGCAAACAGCTGGGGCAAGAATGCTATTATCATCAATACTAGGTAAGTTACAACCACCCTAGTAGGAAAACATGATGCTATAAGCACTAGGGAAAAATTGCCCATTGAGGAAAGGAAATAAAGAAATAAAATAAACTACAAGAGTCGTATCGTCGGCGCCCACTCGTGTCCGAGTATTGGGTTCTGTCGTTAGCCATCAGCCTCCTATCAGAAGAAGGGTGGAGGATACGACAGAATGCCAGTAGCTCGGTATATTGTTTTGGGTGGTCGTGGCTTTGCAACGGCCACGCACACACACTTGGCCCACATCGTTTTCACCGCGGCTCAAGACATATGAGACAGGCGGCTTCTCCGATGTTGGTTGCATCGGGCTGCCGGGTTCTTGTTATGTCAAGGCCCGCCTTGTTGCCTGCCCGATAGGCATTGCCCTCTTCCGCCGGCGCTGGGAAGCTCCGCCGTTGGGGTCTTGTTTGGTTTGGTTTGGTTTGATTTTGGAGTTTTCCTTCTCCTAGCCTTTGCCTATCTGAAATAAAGGAGAAGGCCTATAGGGGTCCAGTCTTGGTCTGGTCTCTCAGAACTGGCCTTACCGTTATGGTTGAGCCTGCCAGGGTGGATAAACTACCCCACCGCCATTACCCAGCCCATCATTGAGACACTCAAGCCCCTCTACTGCAGCAAAGTGCTGGACCATCAGAGGGGACAAGAGTAATGAACAATTAAAATAAGAACAGCAGCTACCTAAATTCCAGTGCGTATAACATTCTCTTATTATCTAAAAATGCTGTAGATTTAAAAGAAACCAAAAAGGATTTAAAGAATATTTAATTTTTTTCTATGAAAAAGACCCATCCGAAATTTCCTCGACAAGAGTTGAAGGGTAGATTTTTCTAGTAGACATCTGACTTCCTAACCCATTGTTTACAACTGGCATGTTAGTGCTACTCATATGTTGAGGTTCAGGGACAAAAGGCTTAGCCTCTAAAGGGAACTCAATTAACATTATTTGTTCCATAACTGGAAGACAAACCTATGCTATTTATTTAGGGGTATTACTTTCGGCAAAGCTGAAATGACGAGCCATTAAAATCTAGCGAGGGTTTGTGGATTACACTATGAAATTTCTAACTACATTTCTTCAAAAAAAAAAAAAAAAAAAAAAAAAAAAAAAAAAAAAATACAAATAACCCTATAACCTTTGTCTCCAAAGTAAAATTCAAAAGGGATGAAAAAACGAGCAGAAGTATTAATCCAACTTATCCAAATAATTCAAACCTGTGATAATCTAGCGGCCAAGCTTGCACACGAACAAATAAGCAGTCATTCAGATTGTGATGCAATTAACTAGCTTTAGCTGCTGCATCACCAAAATTTACAAAATTAGGAGAATCTACAATATGAAAGGAACAAGACCTGTAAGGTGCAGCGAACAAATAAGATACAAGACTGTAAGGTGCAGTGAACATACAAAACCCTTACTAAAGGAACACATCATGAGCATAATGCCAAACTATGGACACCAGACAAGTCAGATATACTGTAGTCTACAATCCATGATTCTCGGCCTTCTGAGAATAAAGGGAGCTAAATAACTTGAGGTCTTTTAAGGCACATCACTAATAAAACTTCAACCAGCAAGTATTGGCGTCATATAATTGTCAACTTAACAAGCAATTATACTCTTCCCTTGGAGTAACACAATAATTTTCTGCCCTTGGCCATTATGAAAATCTAATGTTAGTAGTTCTATTTAAGACTTGAAAGTTTACTAAAAATCCATAAAAAAACTTGAAAGAGCTCGACACTACTTCTCATAACGGCTTCTGTCTCTCGGTTACCACATTGTGATCATTGTGTCCATTCTGGATTGTGATCAGCATTTGTTGCAATCTAATTGCATTCCCTTTGCAGGAAGCTAACAAATCCAGCAGAAAAGACAACAGAAAACCTGAATAACGTGAAACCATCAGAAGTCCTTACAATAAACAGCTAGGAGTTTCATTACTTTACTGGTGTCATGTATCTTCTTAAAGAAAAGAAAATGAAATTTTAAACATGAACGTTGAATGCAAAACTCGGTCAACCAAGCTTCTGGAGAAAATGCAATATGAACATCAGGGAGTGTCAGAAATAACATTCAATATTACTAGACAAGCTCCCAGCATTGTTTTCTTTTATTACTGCTTCCTTATCTTGACTAGTAAGCAGTTATAAAAGACCACAATTAACTGCCTAAAGATCTCTCCAATGACTTATAAATACAGACTGAAAAACTAGTAGTGACCTAATTAAAGATCTTTTGATTAAGAATTTAAAAATCCTTTGCTTAACCTCCAAGTCTCCAGCCAACTGGCATTGGCCCTATTTGGAGTCCTAAATACCCTTTCACAAATTATATATCCAAACTAGCGTTGTAGCTTAGCAAGTAATGTAGAGCCTCGAGACAAACTATTACGACCAAGATCCCAATTCTTTAACTGTACACTCCCAGTACTCATAACACTCCAACATAAGCAATAAGTGCAGGGAAGGGAAGAAACTTGAACGATTGATAGGCTCATTGTTGCAAAATCATTTGTAGATTACATCCCCCGTTAATCATAAGCCAGTCACAATTGGGGAGGTGCAGCCAAACCCGACAAGAGGGCCACATTTCCAGTGCAACTAGATGACCATGCTAAGAGTACAGTAGTGTGTATTAGCAGAATCTAACAGAATCCACAGCAATATATAAACTCGCCCCGCACAAAAGACGAAAGAACTCTCTTTCATCACAAGGTGTGAAAAAGGTTTTCACAAAGAAGCCACTCATCAACTGAGACAAGAACACGTACAAACAACCCCTCCCCAATTTAGAAAAATAACCACAATAACGGAAGCCCAATGAGAAATCCTCCAGATACTTACAAGGAACTTCTAGGACAGCAGCATGGCTTATTCATGTACAGCATTTTTAGGCTTACTGATCTACATAGATAAACAATAATTTTGACCACCATTCCTAGCCAGTCATCAATGTGGTGATTATTACTAATAACCAAACTACAACCCTGATTGGAAAAACAGAATACCACAAGCCCAAAGACTCAAACAATGAAAGTAGTGAGGAAAGTAAACAACACACAGGCCGAAGAAGAGGTATTGGAAGCAAACACCTTACCTTGCCACAAAAAGCACAGGTACTTCCAGGATAAAAAATTATTGTTCAGGATTCTGATCTAACAATGCAAGCACCTCTACAATAATTTGATTGTTTGGATAAAAGAGCCATATGAAACTTATTCCACTGGTAGAGGTTTACAGCTGACCAACTTCAGTAAGTCTTCAAAACACAAATGACCCAATTTCCATAAACCCTTTTCCCAGCATCACAAGGCTTATTCATTAAGGGTAAAAACCACACTACAAAGTTATTATGCTTCAAAGGACTGGCTCACCTGTCAAAGCAGGCATGAATACCAGGCACACTTGGGCCAAAAAGACAAGTAGCAATGGTAGACAAAAAGCCATAAGCAGAAAGATACACATCACTTGTCCCTAGTCAGGAAAGCAAGACCGCCATCCTTGAAATGGGACAGCTTGTGTAGAGCTAGAAGGGAAATACACCCTGGCTCATGTGCTAGGGATGTGAAGGGAAAACTGCACTGAGGGAACACCAGAGGGACAATTTCAAAGCTGATTTAAGAGCCAGCCATGTCCAAGATGGCAAGACTTCATATGAGTAGGCGTGAGCTTTTTCTTCTTACCCTGAAAAACACAGCAGAAACCAGCCATCAAGGTCCTGAGAATGTGCATCCATTGTATACCATTTAAAAGCTGATTACAAAGAAAAAAAAAAATAATGATAAGGCAAGCGGTAGCAACATCTGGGTGGGGAATATGTTAGACTAAGTGGCATACCTATCAAGAGTACCCAAAACTACTAGTTCAAAAATTCTAAACTTTTAAAACTTTTTATACACAAATCATTTCAGGCTCACTAAGAAGATGGAAATAGCCATCTATAGCAATACCATAGTGTAAAACCATGGAAGACAAAAAAAAAAGGTATGCACCCTATAAAACCATTACAAATGCTAGTAGGAAACGGTCCAGAAAAACAACATAACCTTAGTGAACTCAAAATCTTGCATGTTGTGAAGTCAAAATCCAAAGGACAGGAGTTCTTCGCTGTCTTCTGTCTTGTGCAAGGAGTACCAAATGACATTTCAACAGCAGCAAAATGCTGCCGATAAAGGTAACTAACACAATAAAAAAAAAACTGACAAACCTCTGAACACAATCTGCCCCTAAATTATTCATCATAATTTGGGAGGTCAAATACTGAATTACAAACCATCCCATCCAAGAGATTAGCAAGTCAATGATAAAAGGTATTACGTAAAGAATAGACTATCGGTGTAATGTGCTGGCAAAGGAAAAATGAGTCTTGACCAAAGAGGGATCCTACTATATGGCAGTCAAAGGACCCAACAACTCTTAGTAATTCAATAGATGGCCGGTACGTTACTAATCGCCTACTACCTAATAATATGTGCAGGAACAAGATTTCCTTCCAACTTCCTTTGAAACTTTTCCAAATTGGTACAATGGAGGAACAAGATTTCCTGGCAACTTCCTTTGAAACTTTTCCAAATTGGTACAATGGAGGAACAAGATTTCCAGGCAACTTCCTTTGAAACTTTTCCAAATTGGTACAATGGAGGAACAAGATTTCCTGGCAACTTCCTTTGAAACTTTTCCAAATTGGTACAATGGAGGAACAAGATTTCCTGGCAACTTCCTTTGAAACTTTTCCAAATTGGTACAATGGAGGAACAAGATTTCCTGGCAACTTCCTTTGAAACTTTTCCAAATTGGTACAATGGAGGAACAAGATTTCCTGGCAACTTCCTTTGAAACTTTTCCAAATTGGTACAATGGAGGAACAAAATTTCCAGGCAACTTCCTTTGAAACTTTTCCAAATTGGTACAATGGAGGAACAAGATTTCCAGGCAACTTCCTTTGAAACTTTTCCAAATTGGTACAATGGAGGAACAAGATTTCCAGGCAACTTCCTTTGAAACTTTTCCAAATTGGTACAATGGAGGAACAAGATTTCCAGGCAACTTCCTTTGAAACTTTTCCAAATTGGTACAATGGAGGAACAAGATTTCCTGGCAACTTCCTTTGAAACTTTTCCAAATTGGTACAATGGAGGAACAAGATTTCCTGGCAACTTCCTTTGAAACTTTTCCAAATTGGTACAATGGAGGAACAAGATTTCCTGGCAACTTCCTTTGAAACTTTTCCAAATTGGTACAATGGAGGAACAAGATTTCCTGGCAACTTCCTTTGAAACTTTTCCAAATTGGTACAATGGAGGAACAAGATTTCCAGGCAACTTCCTTTGAAACTTTTCCAAATTGGTACAATGGAGGAACAAGATTTCCAGGCAACTTCCTTTGAAACTTTTCCAAATTGGTACAATGGAGGAACAAGATTTCCAGGCAACTTCCTTTGAAACTTTTCCAAATTGGTACAATGGAGGAACAAGATTTCCTGGCAACTTCCTTTGAAACTTTTCCAAATTGGTACAATGGAGGAACAAGATTTCCTGGCAACTTCCTTTGAAACTTTTCCAAATTGGTACAATGGAGGAACAAGATTTCCTGGCAACTTCCTTTGAAACTTTTCCAAATTGGTACAATGGAGGAACAAGATTTCCTGGCAACTTCCTTTGAAACTTTTCCAAATTGGTACAATGGAGGAACAAAATTTCCTGGCAACTTCCTTTGAAACTTTTCCAAATTGGTACAATGGAGGAACAAGATTTCCTGGCAACTTCCTTTGAAACTTTTCCAAATTGGTACAATGGAGGAACAAAATTTCCAGGCAACTTCCTTTGAAACTTTTCCAAATTGGTACAATGGAGGAACAAGATTTCCAGGCAACTTCCTTTGAAACTTTTCCAAATTGGTACAATGGAGGAACAAGATTTCCTGGCAACTTCCTTTGAAACTTTTCCAAATTGGTACAATGGAGGAACAAGATTTCCAGGCAACTTCCTTTGAAACTTTTCCAAATTGGTACAATGGAGGAACAAGATTTCCTGGCAACTTCCTTTGAAACTTTTCCAAATTGGTACAATGGAGGAACAAGATTTCCTGGCAACTTCCTTTGAAACTTTTCCAAATTGGTACAATGGAGGAACAAGATTTCCTGGCAACTTCCTTTGAAACTTTTCCAAATTGGTACAATGGAGGAACAAGATTTCCTGGCAACTTCCTTTGAAACTTTTCCAAATTGGTACAATGGAGGAACAAGATTTCCTGGCAACTTCCTTTGAAACTTTTCCAAATTGGTACAATGGAGGAACAAGATTTCCTGGCAACTTCCTTTGAAACTTTTCCAAATTGGTACAATGGAGGAACAAGATTTCCTGGCAACTTCCTTTGAAACTTTTCCAAATTGGTACAATGGAGGAACAAGATTTCCTGGCAACTTCCTTTGAAACTTTTCCAAATTGGTACAATGGAGGAACAAGATTTCCTGGCAACTTCCTTTGAAACTTTTCCAAATTGGTACAATGGAGGAACAAGATTTCCTGGCAACTTCCTTTGAAACTTTTCCAAATTGGTACAATGGAGGAACAAGATTTCCTGGCAACTTCCTTTGAAACTTTTCCAAATTGGTACAATGGAGGAACAAGATTTCTTGGCAACTTCCTTTGAAACTTTTCCAAATTGGTACAATGGAGGAACAAAATTTCCTGGCAACTTCCTTTGAAACTTTTCCAAATTGGTACAATGGAGGAACAAGATTTCCTGGCAACTTCCTTTGAAACTTTTCCAAATTGGTACAATGGAGGAACAAGATTTCCTGGCAACTTCCTTTGAAACTTTTCCAAATTGGTACAATGGAGGAACAAGATTTCCTGGCAACTTCCTTTGAAACTTTTCCAAATTGGTACAATGGAGGAACAAGATTTCCTGGCAACTTCCTTTGAAACTTTTCCAAATTGGTACAATGGAGGAACAAGATTTCCTGGCAACTTCCTTTGAAACTTTTCCAAATTGGTACAATGGAGGAACAAGATTTCCTGGCAACTTCCTTTGAAACTTTTCCAAATTGGTACAATGGAGGAACAAGATTTCCTGGCAACTTCCTTTGAAACTTTTCCAAATTGGTACAATGGAGGAACAAAATTTCCAGGCAACTTCCTTTGAAACTTTTCCAAATTGGTACAATGGAGGAACAAGATTTCCAGGCAACTTCCTTTGAAACTTTTCCAAATTGGTACAATGGAGGAACAAGATTTCCTGGCAACTTCCTTTGAAACTTTTCCAAATTGGTACAATGGAGGAACAAGATTTCCAGGCAACTTCCTTTGAAACTTTTCCAAATTGGTACAATGGAGGAACAAGATTTCCTGGCAACTTCCTTTGAAACTTTTCCAAATTGGTACAATGGAGGAACAAGATTTCCAGGCAACTTCCTTTGAAACTTTTCCAAATTGGTACAATGGAGGAACAAGATTTCCAGGCAACTTCCTTTGAAACTTTTCCAAATTGGTACAATGGAGGAACAAGATTTCCTGGCAACTTCCTTTGAAACTTTTCCAAATTGGTACAATGGAGGAACAAGATTTCCAGGCAACTTCCTTTGAAACTTTTCCAAATTGGTACAATGGAGGAACAAGATTTCCTGGCAACTTCCTTTGAAACTTTTCCAAATTGGTACAATGGAGGAACAAAATTTCCAGGCAACTTCCTTTGAAACTTTTCCAAATTGGTACAATGGAGGAACAAGATTTCCTGGCAACTTCCTTTGAAACTTTTCCAAATTGGTACAATGGAGGAACAAGATTTCCTGGCAACTTCCTTTGAAACTTTTCCAAATTGGTACAATGGAGGAACAAGATTTCCTGGCAACTTCCTTTGAAACTTTTCCAAATTGGTACAATGGAGGAACAAGATTTCCTGGCAACTTCCTTTGAAACTTTTCCAAATTGGTACAATGGAGGAACAAGATTTCCAGGCAACTTCCTTTGAAACTTTTCCAAATTGGTACAATGGAGGAACAAGATTTCCTGGCAACTTCCTTTGAAACTTTTCCAAATTGGTACAATGGAGGAACAAGATTTCCTGGCAACTTCCTTTGAAACTTTTCCAAATTGGTACAATGGAGGAACAAAATTTCCAGGCAACTTCCTTTGAAACTTTTCCAAATTGGTACAATGGAGGAACAAGATTTCCAGGCAACTTCCTTTGAAACTTTTCCAAATTGGTACAATGGAGGAACAAAATTTCCTTCCAACTTCCTTTGAAACTTTTCCAAATTGGTACAATGGAGGAACAAAATTTCCTGGCAACTTCCTTTGAAACTTTTCCAAATTGGTACAATGGAGGAACAAGATTTCCTGGCAACTTCCTTTGAAACTTTTCCAAATTGGTACAATGGAGGAACAAGATTTCCTGGCAACTTCCTTTGAAACTTTTCCAAATTGGTACAATGGAGGAACAAGATTTCCTGGCAACTTCCTTTGAAACTTTTCCAAATTGGTACAATGGAGGAACAAGATTTCCTGGCAACTTCCTTTGAAACTTTTCCAAATTGGTACAATGGAGGAACAAGATTTCCTGGCAACTTCCTTTGAAACTTTTCCAAATTGGTACAATGGAGGAACAAGATTTCCAGGCAACTTCCTTTGAAACTTTTCCAAATTGGTACAATGGAGGAACAAGATTTCCAGGCAACTTCCTTTGAAACTTTTCCAAATTGGTACAATGGAGGAACAAGATTTCCTGGCAACTTCCTTTGAAACTTTTCCAAATTGGTACAATGGAGGAACAAGATTTCCTGGCAACTTCCTTTGAAACTTTTCCAAATTGGTACAATGGAGGAACAAGATTTCCTGGCAACTTCCTTTGAAACTTTTCCAAATTGGTACAATGGAGGAACAAGATTTCCTGGCAACTTCCTTTGAAACTTTTCCAAATTGGTACAATGGAGGAACAAGATTTCCTGGCAACTTCCTTTGAAACTCTTCCAAATTGGTACAATGGAGGAACAAGATTTCCAGGCAACTTCCTTTGAAACTTTTCCAAATTGGTACAATGGAGGAACAAGATTTCCTGGCAACTTCCTTTGAAACTCTTCCAAATTGGTACAATGGAGGAACAAGATTTCCAGGCAACTTCCTTTGAAACTTTTCCAAATTGGTACAATGGAGGAACAAGATTTCCTGGCAACTTCCTTTGAAACTTTTCCAAATTGGTACAATGGAGGAACAAGATTTCCTGGCAACTTCCTTTGAAACTTTTCCAAATTGGTACAATGGAGGAACAAGATTTCCTGGCAACTTCCTTTGAAACTTTTCCAAATTGGTACAATGGAGGAACAAGATTTCCAGGCAACTTCCTTTGAAACTTTTCCAAATTGGTACAATGGAGGAACAAAATTTCCAGGCAACTTCCTTTGAAACTTTTCCAAATTGGTACAATGAAGGAACAAAATTTCCAGGCAACTTCCTTTGAAACTTTTCCAAATTGGTACAATGAAGGAACAAAATTTCCAGGCAACTTCCTTTAAACTTTTCCAAATTGGTACAATGGAGGAACAAAATTTCCAGGCAACTTCCTTTGAAACTTTTCCAAATTGGTACAATGAAGGAACAAAATTTCCAGGCAACTTCCTTTAAACTTTTCCAAATTGGTACAATGGAGGAACAAGATTTCCTGGCAACTTCCTTTGAAACTTTTCCAAATTGGTACAATGGAGGAACAAGATTTCCAGGCAACTTCCTTTGAAACTTTTCCAAATTGGTACAATGGAGGAACAAGATTTCCTGGCAACTTCCTTTGAAACTTTTCCAAATTGGTACAATGGAGGAACAAGATTTCCAGGCAACTTCCTTTGAAACTTTTCCAAATTGGTACAATGGAGGAACAAGATTTCCTTCCAACTTCCTTTGAAACTTTTCCAAATTGGTACAAACTTGAAATTTTCAACTTAAGATACCTTTACAACTAAACTCCAGGCCAAGTCTTTAGCAAAGAATGGAGCAAGACACAAAAGTGAAAGAATGATCGAGTCTTCAGCAATCCTTCAAATTATATAATAAAAGAATCAATAGAGAAGGTTCTCAAATTACAAACATTCCAAGACAAACAAATCAAACTGAAATCGCAAATTTCAGATATTGTATCATAGGTTCATTATGTAATACTGCATTAAAACAATATAAACCCCTATAAATAGCAGAGGGTTTGTATATACGCCGGAACAAATATTTAATGTAATAAACAAGAGAACATTTGCAATATGAAACGGGGACTATTTATTAACACTTTTACCCCCAAATGGACGTAGTCGTACATGTCACAAAACTCATCCCTTTACTCCATGGACGTACCGCTACGTCCTTGCAAAAAAAATCTTTACATTTTTTTTGCATATTTTTGATAACAGACACTTCAGGCATTTTCCAAAATAATGAGACCAACCTGACCTATCTCTGACGATAATTAAGGCTGTTAGAGCAATTTAAAAAGTGTATATGGCAAAATATGCTTGAAAAAATAAAACGCCTGGGGGTTAGGGTTGGAAAGTTCCAAATAGCGTTGGAGTTAAAAGGGTTAACATTTGCAGCTGAAAATCATAGGCATGTAAGTAAGGTGAAGCCTAACCTAGGGGAAATTTTAACAAAATTTAACTTACAACCAGTTTCTTGGAACTTGTTTGTAGTTGAGGACCTTATGTACTTAAAACTATAGAAAAGACAGCATTCAAAGATTCTTACCAATCACTTTGAAAAGCTGGTCATCACAAATGGCAAACTGCTTATTGCCAGGATCCTGGAGGTTACGCTCTTTGATGACGGCCCACAGTTTTTTAACCACTTCGTGACGGGGCATCACGTCTGCGCCGACGACAGCTGCCAACTCGTCGGAGAGTTTGAAGGACTTTGTGAAAGCTGAAGCCTTCCCGCGTCCACCGCCTCCGCCGCCAGCAGCCTTCTTGGGAGACTGCAGCGTAAAGAAAATTTTAATAACATTGCAGGACAAGTCGCTTTTGTCTTGAAACAAAAGTTTCCGAGAGATTTCCCTTCTAGATGAAACATCTTACAAAGGATCATGAAAACAAATCAAGATTCCTTTCATAGATAAAATAAAATAAAAATAAAATAATATAAATAACTGAGAATATCAAAAAATCAAATTCCCTTTATAAATAAAACATCTTTCAAAGATCATCAAAAAATTAAAAATCATAATAACTATAATTCAGTATAAGATTTTGTAGATATAGTTCAATATATCCCATATGTTCACTTAGTATTTAAAAAATTTCAGTATTTCAACATGCATATATGAACATAACTACTTTCATCCTTTTTTCTTTTTTGCCTACGTATTTCACGATACAACACAGAGCGCCTCCCTTAACTGCTCATAAGATCATTAAACAACTGCATTATTTTACAAACCCTATCGCATACAAAATGGAACCTTTCCTCAATCAATGAACATTACGACTACCAGCCTCATTCGAGACGCCGTTCTACTGATCAGTTGAAGATTCCATCACCCCCAGTTATCCATTGCAAAATAAGAGCTATTGATCACATAAGCAGATGCAAGATCACAGGCAATACATAAAAGAAAACTCCTGTGCACTTCAGCTGCTAGTACCTTCTTCTTCTTTCCCCAGTCTTCATCGGAATCGTCCTCGTCGTCGGAGGCTTTCCTCTTCTCGGCCTTGGGCTTCTTCACTTTCTTTGCCCCAGGCTCATAGTCATCATCATCATCTTCCCCAACCTTCCTCTGAAATAACATTACACACGTAAACAGTTAAACTATAATGGAAGAGGACCATAATCCAAGTTTCATTAAAAAATGAAAGCCTTAAAACAAAAAACAAAAAGATTAGCACATGGACGTGTACAAATTGTTTTCGTAAATCAACCAGGCAAAAATTCAGTCCACATAACAGCGCCTCAGTAACTGTAAGAAAGATTTAATAGTTCTGTAGTTTCACAATCATTCCCTTTCTTGACTCCTGAATGTATATAGAAAAAATACTATGCTTTTGGGGCACAGCTTCCCTCTATAAATATACATATATATAAAAAAAATTATACTTTTGGGACACAGCTTCTCTCTAGTCGTACAATTTTCATTGAAGGCTATAGCCTTACTGGCATTAAGGAGTTTCCTACAAGATTCTTCATAGTAAGCCTCCGGTTTACCATTCCTTTTACAAAAGGAACTGTAAGCGTATGTAGGCCAGTAATCATTTGAGAAAGACAGTTTTGTCAAAAGTGCTGTAGTGAATAAAGTATGAAGAAAAGGAATAATAATCATTCATTAAACCAAATAGTTGAGGTTATGACCAATAAAATTAATAAGTCACTGACTGGGGCCTAATTCAATTATCAAATTTGACTCTTTAAAAAGTTGGCAGAAATAAATTTGGGAGGAATATTTACTATTCATTGGAGACAAAAAAATAATTTACATAACCTACTACAAATTATTTAATTTTGCAAACACATTTAAAAGCATTTGATCAATCTTGTATGAAATATGCAAGCTTTCTAAAAAGACTTTCTTTTTTGTTTCTATTATGACTATTCTCATTACAGAAACAGGTTTTATTAATTACTGATTCAATATTCCAGTAAGCCATTTTCTTACTACAAAAACTTTATGATGGTTATGAGGTGAGTTGAAGTTGTGGTAAAATTGTTGCCAACTCAGCAGTGTCATCCGCTTTACCATTACCAACTACTTCATTCGCCTGGATTCAATTCGAAGCTAGTCTTAGTAATGCATAACATACGCTAAGAACTGGTTTACACTAGGATAGTTCACTGGTACCAGTAAATAGCAGCAAGTAAACTTTCCAGGATAGTAACTGTTTGCACGGTGACAGCTTGCCGACGACACTAAAATATCCCTATGTAAAAGGGCCTTAACTGGGTGTTAAAAGTAAACAATTGATGTGCTACTCTATATTCCAGATGCACATTCATTATTTTGACTTTCCAAGATAACTCGTCAGAGGAACGTAGAGAGGAGAGGTCCCCTTTTTGTTTCATGTTGGATACCCCCCAAAATTGGGGGAAGTGCCTAGATATATGTACTGTATGTATGTATGTAACGACATAAGCTGTAATCAATATTTCAATATTTACTCCCTGAGAAGATATTTAAAGAGCTCTTTAATTTGTAATAGTAGCAGTTGGTTCAAATGTGTGTAATCTTGAAAGGGTACTTGAAACCTGGCAGGGCACTCCACAATAATGATGCAACTGGTGGAAACCCCAGCTGTTACAGATAAAAGGTTAAGAGGATAGCCAGGAAGACCGAAAAAAGGAAGCAGGAACAGACTAACGGTGAAAACGTTGACCAGCTATGTCAATGTGCCAACAAACAAATGCACACTTAAGAAAAAAGGGAATCTGGGATCATTCAAGAAACAAATGTAAGCTTAAGATTCAAATGAATCTTTGGATATGGAAATATATAAAAAGGCAAAATTCTTAGAAAACAAAGAAAAACCCATGTAATGTACAAGTTTTGTAAGAAAAGCAGCCTATGAAAATTAATAAAAACTTTCCAAACATACATACATACATATACCAAGGCCCTTCCCCCAATTTTGGGGGGTAGCCGACATCAACAAAGAAACAAAAACAAAAAGGGGACCTCTACTCTCTACGTTCCTCCCAGCCTAACAAGGGACTCAACCGAGTTCAGCTGGTACTGCTAGGGTGCCACAGCCCACCCTCCCACATTATCCACCACAGATGAAGCTTCATAATGCTGAATCCCCTACTGCTGCTACCTCCGCGGTCATCTAAGGCATCGGAGGCAGCAGCAGGGCCTACCGGAACTGCGTCACAATCGCTCGCTATTCATTCCTATTTCTAGCACGCTCTCTTGCCTCGCTCACATCTATCCTCCTATCACCCAGAGCTTCCTTCACTCCATCCATCCACCCAAACCTTGGCCTTCCTCTTGTACTTACCTCTCCCATCAACTCTTGCATTCATCACCTTCTTTAGCAGACAGCCATTTTCCATTCTCTCAACATGGCCAAATCACCTCAACACATTCATATCCACTCTAGCTGCTAACTCATTTCTTACACCCGTTCTCACCCTCACCACTTCGTTCCTAACCCTATCTACTCGAGATACACCAGCCATACTCCTTAGACTCTTCTTCTCAAACGCATTCAATTTCTGTCTCTCCATCACTTTCATTCCCCACAAATCTGATCCATACATCACAGTTGGTACAATCACTTTCTCATATAGAACTCTCTTTACATTCATGCCCAACCCTCTATTTTTTACTACTCCCTTAACTGCCCCCAACACTTTGCAACCTTCATTCACTCTCTGACGTACATCTGCTTCCACTCCACTATTTTCTGCAAAAACAGACCCCAAGTACTTAAACTGATCCACCTCCTCAAGTAACTCTCCATTCAACATGACATTCAACCTTGCACCACCTTCCCTTCTCGTACATCTCATAACCTTACTCGTACCCACATTAACTCTCAAACTTCCTTCTCTCACACACTCTTCCAAATTCTGTCACCAATCGTCCAAGCTTCTCTTCTGTGTCTGCAACCAGTACAGTATCATCCGCAAACAAAAACTGATTTACCTCCCATTCATGGTCATTCTCGTCTACCAGTTTTAATCCTCGTCCAAGCACTCGAGCATTCACCTCTCTCACCACTCCATCAACATACAAGTTAAACAACCACGGCGACATCACACATCCCTGTCTCAGCCCCACTCTCACCGGAAACCAATCACTCACTTCATTTCCTATCCTAACACATGCTTTACTACCTTTGTAGAAACTTTTCACTGCTTGCAACAACCTTCCACCAACTCCATATAACCTCATCACATTCCACATTGCTTCCCTATCAACTCTATCATACGCTTTCTCCAGATCCATAAACGCAACATACACCTCCTTACCTTTTGCTAAATATTTCTCGCATATCTGCCTAACTGTAAAAATCTGATTCATACAACCCCTACCTCTTCTAAAACCACCCTGTATTTCTAAGATTGCATTCTCTGTTTTATCCTTGATCCTATTAATCATTACTCTACCATACACTTTTCCAACTACGCTTAACAAACTAATACCTCTTGAATTACAACACTCATGCACATCTCCCTTACCCTTATATAGTGGTACAATACATGCACAATCCCAATCTACTGGTACCATTGACAACACTAAACACATATTAAACAATCTCACCAACCATTCAAGTACAGTCACACACCCCTCCTTCAACATCTCAGCTCTCACACCATCCATACCAGATGCTTTTCCTACTCTAGTTTCATCTAGTGCTCTCCTCACTTCCTCTATTGTAATCTCTCTCATTCTCATCTCCCATCACTGGCACCTCAACACCTGCAACACCAATTATATCTTCCTCCCTATTATCCTCAACATTCAGTAAACTTTCAAAATATTCCGCCCATCTTTTCCTTGCCTCCTCTCCTTTTAACAACCTTCCATTTCCATCTTTCGCTGTCTCTTCAATTCTTGAGCCAGCCTTCCTTACTCTCTTCACTTCTTTCCAAAACTTCTTATTCTCTTCATATGAATGACCCAATCCCTGACCCCACCTCAGGTCAGCTGCCCTCTTTGCCTCACGTACCTTGCGCTTTACTTCTACATTTTTCTCTTTATATTTTTCATACTTCTCTATACTATTACTCTGCAGCCATTCTTCAAAAGCCCTCTTTTTCTCTTTCACTTTTATCTTCACTCCTTCATTCCACCATTCACTGCCCTTCCTCATGCTGCCTCCAACAACCTTCTTTCCACACACATCACTTGCAATCCCAACAAAATTTTCTTTTACTAACTTCCACTCCTCTAAATTGCCAGTTTCTCTTACTTTCACTTCGTCATATATCATTTTCAACCTTTCCTGATATTTACTTTTTATCCCCCGGTTTTATTAGCTCTTCAACCCTCAATAGCTCCCTTTTACATCCACCTACTCTATTCCCCCACTCTTTTGCTACAACTAATTTTCCTTCCACCAAAAAATGATCAGACATACCGTTAGCCATACCCCTAAAAACGTGCACGTCTTTCAATCTTCCAAACATTCTTTTAGTTATCAACACATAATCCATTAATGCCCTTTCTACTACTCTTCCATTTGCCACTCTTACACATGTATAATTATTTTTATCTTTCTTTTTGAAAAAGCTATTACTTATCACCATCTCTTGCTCAAAAACATATTAACCAGTCTCTCACCACTCTCATTTTCACCTGGTACGCCATAGTTCCCAATGACACCTTCTACCTCTCCAGCGCCCACTCTAGCATTTAAGTCACCCATGACAACTACATAATTCCTTCTACCCAGTCCTTCTACACACCTAGTTAATTCATTCCAGAACTCATTCCGCTCTTCTTCACTTTTCTCACTACCTGGCCCATACGCACTGACAAACGCCCAACATTCCCTACCCAACCTAACCCTTACCCACATTAACCTAGATGATATCTCCTTCCATTCCACTACTTTACCTGTCATCCATTCACTCAGCAATAAAGCCACACCCTCTCTCGCTCTTCCCCTTTCAATCCTAGACACTCTACCAGACATTTCACCAAACATCACTTTACCCTTTCCTTTTATCTTCGTCTCACACAAAGTCAATATATCCATCCTTCTATTCCTAAACATACTTCCAATTTCACATCTTTTACACTCTATCGTATTACATCCACGCACATTCAAACACCCAAAAACTAGAGTGCGGGGAGCAGTCACACTCCCCCCAGCTCCATCTTTTTGTCGATGTCTCACAGGATGTAGATACAGGAGAGGAGGTTCCTAGCCCCCTCGTCCCGTCCCTTTTAGTCGCCTCTTACGACACTCAGGGATAACGTTGGTGCTATTCTTGTTTTTATGCCCCCGCGGCCACAGGGAATTTACGGAACAATAAAATATTTTAAAAACAATAACAACATTAAAACAAATTTCATATATAAATCATAAAAAGAGACTTATATTAGCTTGTTCAACAAACAAACATTTGCTGCAAGTTTGAACATTTATCGATTCAACAACTTGATTAGGAAGAATATTTCCCCATTTTGTTACATTACTTTAGCAAAAAGCAAACTCTTCTGGAAGACCTATAACACCTGTACTGTTGTTTGTCCCCTATTGCCCCTCATCAAAAGCACAATAAAATAAGAACTTGGGATTTTCCTCCTGTAAATAAGGCTTTGTTATAACATGAATGATTAAGGAAACTCACCAAGGAGAAAGGGTCAGTGAAGAGTAATGACTAATCAGATTTCTTGAGGTCCATCCTTCTAGTCGTTTCTTGGATATGCCGACAAACATCAGCCCTTGCGTCAGATGTATGCTGAACCGTTTAGCTGAGACCGCCGCAAGTTTCATTCCTACTGTTGAGCTTGCTCCAGAGCCACGTCCCACGAGATAATGCGAACTGAATATACAATGGAAGATGAAATATCCCTGGAAGGAGAAGGGATTAATGAGGTAGAATCATTTAAGTATTTAGAAACTATGATCTCCAATACAGGGTCTTTAGAATTAGAGTTCTTCTGTCTAGTCTTCATTTTGGGTCGATGGCAAACTCCTGTCAAAGATTTATGACAACTGTACTTTCATTTCTCTCTTCTTTAATCACAATAAAAAAAGGAAGAACTTAACCTTGTCAAAATACTATATACAGAAAGAGCCCTAGAATGTTCAGAAACTTCTACGAAGCGAAATGATTGAAAACCAGTTTATCATGCAAATACAACAAATTTGTAAGTAATTTGTATTTTTCCTAGTATACAAACCTGGAGCTATTTATTGGGTATACTTTCGGCGTAGCTGAAAGACAAGCCATGATCATTTTAGTGAGGGATAACTACCCCATTCGCTAGTTAGCAGGTGGGGGGTGGGGTAGACTGGCTACTCCGCTCACTCACACCTCTCGGCTGAGTAACCACTTTGCTTTATGGCAGGACTTCTCGGGGGACAGGGTGGCGGGCCAATTTGTATACTAGGAAAAATACAAATTACTTACAAATTTGTTATTTGTTGCGGCGTAGATACAAACCCTCCACTATTTATAGGGTGACTTACTCTTAGGAGGGAGGAAGTCCTCACCACCTGGCCTCTCTATTGCGATCTGTGATCGATAGTAGAAGTGACCCTACCCTCGCTAAAATCAAGTGCCGATATGAGGTAATGCACTGATTGCAGCCTGCAGAAGCTTGTGTGTGAGTGGAACTAACAGTGTGGCTTGTCTTTAACATAGGAACTCGAGTACGAAACCTATTGTTCTTAAAGTCTTAACCAATACCCTCCCCCAAAAGGTATTGGGGATGTAAAAAAGTATTCTTGTATACTTAGGAGGCACAAGGGAAATGGGTCTTACCTGCAGCGAGGTGAGGTCAGCTATGCTGAGGCTTGCGGAGCTGTTTTCCCCAGAGGGGAGAAGGTGAAAGAAAGAAAGGAGCCAGGCATTATTACTCATTCACCCCAGACTAATCCGGGTAGCCTTAGCCCTCAACCCTCTGCTACTTGTCCATCAAGGAGCCTGAGGTGTTTAGACCATTTGTTGTGTGGCCACCATAGGAACGATGGAAAAGGTCTCCATGTTCTTGTGGGTTACGTCTTTGCAGGTAGTGGGCCGTGAAAGTCGATTGACGCTTCCACATGCCCACTTTAAAGTATCTGCGCCACAGGGACATAGCAACCCCACTGACGTTATGAGCTCTGGGTCTTAGGATGAACGAAAGTCTAGATTGAGAGTAACCTCAATAGCCTTCCGATCCCAGAGGGGAAGGAAATCCTTGAGGTTTTCCTCTTGACCTTCCCCGTGCTCGTCAACAGTGCCGGCACACGGGGGCGAGCTGGTATCGTTCTTTTAAGGTAACCCCACAGACTCCCCACTGGGTAAAACCCCAGTTGATGGGTTTTCGGTTACCAAACGAAGACTCTTTATTTGAAATAGGCTGCACCTAGGGTACAGCACACTCAGAATTTGAGTCTTGGCAATCCACTCAGGGGCGCCGCTGAGGATTACTTCTCCCCGTCTCCTAGAGTAGGAGACATCAGAAGATGTATCATACAACACACTAACTCTCTTGGTCAAAAGCCCAAGTGAGTAGAAAGGCCGTCTTCCGTGTAAGGAAGCAATTTGCTGCCGGGCATAAAGGTTCGTAGAGAGGGGCCTTCAGAGACTGAAGGACCCAAACCGCGTTCCCAGGAGGAGGTTGAGATCCGACGGGGGACAAGTTATCTCATACTTGTATAAGTAAAGGCATCGATGGGAGAGAATCCCCTTCCATGACATCAGTCACAAAGAACCGAACACTTCACCTGGAAGACCGACGCTGCAAAGTGTCTGGGGTGCCTTGACATCTTTTCCGCAACTCGTTGCGAAAGGCCTCTCTGAGAGAGGAGGTGTAAGATCGTCCCAGGAGTTAAGTCGAAGCAAAGCTACGGCTTAGGAAAGTGTCAGCATGTGGCTGCTTGGAATATCGTGCCGTGGAGGAAGATCCCTCAGAACTCCATCAGGAGCAGTAGAAGGTCCGGGAACCATTCTGAGGGTTGCCATAGCGAAGCTATTGGAACTACGTCAGGGGCTGCAGAAGGTCCGGGAAGGTCCTGGAACCATTCTGAGGGTTGCCATAGCGAAGCTATTGGAACTCCATCAGGAGCAGTAGAAGGTCCTGGAACCATTCTGAGGGTTGCCATAGCGAAGCTATTGGAACTACGTCAGGGGCTGCAGAAGGTCCGGGAAGGTCCTGGAACCATTCTGAGGGTTGCCATAGCGAAGCTATTGGAACTCCATCAGGAGCAGTAGAAGGTCCGGGAACCATTCTGAGGGTTGCCATAGCGAAGCTATTGGAACTACGTCAGGGGCTGCAGAAGGTCCGGGAAGGTCCTGGAACCATTCTGAGGGTTGCCATAGCGAAGCTATTGGAACTACGTCAGGGGCTGCAGAAGGTCCGGGAAGGTCCTGGAACCATTCTGAGGGTTGCCATAGCGAAGCTATTGGAACTACGTCAGGGGCTGCAGAAGGTCCGGGAAGGTCCTGGAACCATTCTGAGGGTTGCCATAGCGAAGCTATTGGAACTCCATCAGGAGCAGTAGAAGGTCCGGGAACCATTCTGAGGGTTGCCATAGCGAAGCTATTGGAACTCCGTCAGGGGCTGCACAAGGTCCTGGAACCATTCTGCGGGATGCCATAGCGAAGCTATTGGAACTACGTCAGGGGCTGCAGAAGGTCCGGGAACCATTCTGAGGGTTGCCATAGCGAAGCTATTGGAACTCCGTCATGGGCTGCAGAAGGTCCGGGAACCATTCTGAGGGTTGCCATAGCGAAGCTATTGGAACTCCGTCAGGGGCTGCAGAAGGTCCTGGAACCATTCTGCGGGATGCCATAGCGAAGCTATTGGAACTCCGTCAGAGGCTGCAGAAGGTCCGGGAAGGTCCTGGAACCATTCTGAGGGTTGCCATAGCGAAGCTATTGGAACTCCATCAGGAGCAGTAGAAGGTCCGGGAACCATTCTGAGGGTTGCCATAGCGAAGCTATTGGAACTCCGTCAGGGGCTGCAGAAGGTCCTGGAACCATTCTGCGGGATACCATAGCAAAGCTATTGGAGTCATTGATAAAATCTTGCTTGTCCTGACTTGGCTGAGGACTTTTTCACCAGATCGAATGGGGGAAAAAAAAATAAGGCACGTCTCTAGGCCGCCCCACCGATCTTGGAATACATCTTGTTTGAAGGCCTGGTGTTCCGGGACTGGGGAATGGTCGGGTGGGAGCCTGAAGATCAGGGGCGCTGCGAGCATAACCACAGTCGGGGACCTCACAAAGTTAAGACTTTGATGGATACAAGATGATTCCAAGACACTAGGAACCCACTATCTGGGTGGTTTTGCAAGCACATTCCTGGTACACAGATGGGGGCAACTAGTTGTCCTCTGTCCATCTGAGGCTTCGACCAGCTAGATGGTTCTCTAAGAGAGGTGAATGCTGGTACCTTTCTGAATCGGGCCAACAGACGAGGCTGGAATGGTGCGACATATGCTGCCCCCCCCCCCACTTCTCTTTTGATGCATTAAAGAAAGCATCAGATCCAGAGGGAAGACAAGAAGACAGGCCTCTTTGCAGAAGCTCTCGTCTGCCACCCATCATCCACGGATTGTCCAGAGGTGAGGGGGGGGAGTGCATACCAATAAACAAATCTCGAGATGATGTCGAGATGTGTAACTAATTGCACGTTCTTGCAAGGAAGGAGAACAGCCTGTTCTCCCTCCAACTGCCACTAATCCAGTGTGGTTGGCCGAATAAGACCGATACCAAACGGTAAACCAGTTAATCTGTACAGCTTATGTTATAATAGCGAATCTCCATAGAGATCGCTTTCCGGATAAGAGACAGTACGGTAATCACCGAACGCATCCAACCAAACCTAGGAGGGGAGACATATCTTCAATCTATTGTTGGATGGGTAAAGAGCATAAGTCTACTACGGAGTAGTAACACCAAACTGTGAGCATGACAGGCATACATGCGTAGTTCGACTTAAAAGTCGTGTCCGGAACTCAGTTGGAGAAAGTTGAAAACGTTCATAAACGAGGTTTTCTTCTTCTTAGGACAAAAAATGTTCGTACTTCTCCGTCTCCGATCGGTAAACTAGCTTTTATATTAAATGTTCCCTACAAGGGAACATATATCCTTATGAGAAGTTTCCAGCCAAAGCCTTTGTAGGAGACTAAGACATCCGATCGGGGGAAAGGAAAAAATGCCTATAAGGAGGCAGAACGTAAATGCTGTATGTCTGGTTACAGGAAAGTAGCCAAGTAATGTACTGAAAAACCTGGTTTAAGTAAGGGATATAAATATACAACTTAATAGAATGAAATTCTAACTACAAGATGTATAAAGCCCTTATTGGCAGAAAGATCGCTTGCACGCATATATATACGTGTCCATTTGCGCTAGTGCATGCGTATTCTCTGCCTCCAGGAAACGTTTGCAACGAATCCGGTTGCTGGAATAATGTATGTGCGACGAATCGCAACATTATTGCCGAAGGAATTTTGCTCATTGACTAGCTGTAATATTTTCATGAATGAGAGCGAACATGTTCTCAAACAAAATATACAGTTATAGAAAAGATCATTTCCCCTTTGGTTTACCCCTCCTCTTTATGTGAGGGGCTAGCCAGTGTTCATTACACGGAAATGGATGTCCGGTTACCGGTTTGAAACGTTCGTAAACTTAAGGAAAAGTTGCCCACGCTGTTGCTATCGTTCTTTTAACGTCAGCTAACAATATTCCTTCGGGACTAATTGTTCGAAACAATGACCCTGTAAGGATAGAATGAAGTCTCGGAAGCCTATCGTGTAAAAAGGCAAGTCGTTACACCCAGGGTACAATGACGGGGGAGGCTGCCTCCATCAAACGGTAGAACGAGTTCAAGACAATAACCTCACAGTTATGTCTTGGCTAGAGTGCAAGCTCCGGGACGGCTTACGGCGTTCATGAAGTTTTAACAACACCCATTGAGGTTCTGTAAAAACTTCTCAGAAACGAGTCTCCCGAAAAGGGTAAAGTCTCGTATGTGGGGGTTTGTTTCAAGAAGGCCAGACATAATTACCAGAATGAGTTGCCATCGAACGCTTTCTCGCTAGTGAGAAAACCACCGTCTAATTCAGGCAAGGCCTGCCAGGGGAAATGAACTGGAATGTAAAGAATTTTTCATTCCCAGCTTATTTCCGTCTGCTAACCAAACCACTCGAAGTGGGAAGGTGGAAGGAAAATGATGGTGGTTCGTTCGAAAACGAAAGGAATTGATTTGAATATGGGATTTAGGCATTAAGCCAAGCACTGGGGCATCAAAGGCCATTCAGCGCTATATAACGAAAGAAAACGAAAGGATAAACGAAAGGATCGGTGTTGGCGAAACCAGGCTAGCTGACATAGCAATCAGCTGGGAGCATAGTGTGATGTTGTGATGTAACAAGTAGCACCTTTAGAAGACCCATCCTGTACCGGGGGGGGGGGGGGGGGGGGGGAGGGGGATCGACCATAGAGTTTTCAGAAAAAACTGGATCGCAGAAACCGAGAGATTCGGATGAGAACCTAGGGGTTCAGAATCTATTTGTGAATTTCTTTCAAATGACCTTAAGGGATGTTGTGCCGAGAACCCACAGGAACTCTGTCGCTGATTCCTGATGGAATTTTCAGGAATCGTGTTACGTGACCAGGACCCAAAGGAACTGTGTCATAGTTACCTGTAGAGATTCGGAAACCCCTAGGCAGCAGGTATCCCTCTGTCTTAAGAGTAAAACTCTCGATGACGATAGGCACGCACGAACAATTCACGGGACGAGAGTTCGAAAACTCTCTGTCATGAGAGTAAAACTCTTGTGCACTCGTGAACACTTCACGCAACGAGAGTTCGAAAAACTCTCTGTCCTAAGAGCTGTTCGCGCACTTCAACTGATTGCGTGCCCCTAGTTGTTCGTGCGCGCCAAATCGGTCGAGTGTTCCACATCGGCTGAGTGTGCCAATCCGATCGTGCTTGCCACATCGGCTGTGCGCGCCACATCAGCAGTGCGCCCCACATCGTCCATGCGCCCATTTGGTCGTGCACGCCAATTTGGTTGTCCGCGCAAAAGGTTGGTTGTGCACACCAATCCGGCCGTGCGCGCCAATTTGTGCGCGAGAGCTCTCAGTGTGGCGAGAGTACTCACTACTACGTTCACCCGAAGGTTCACCATAGTCTGTGTTGTGTGAGCGCAAACGATGAACACAACGAGAGTCCACAAACTCTGTCATATAAGTATGGCTATGATCACGAGAACCCAAAGGTTCAGCGTGAACTGCGTTGTGAGACCCCGAAGGATCAGCGCAAACGAGAAATGTAAGTTTCTCTGTCAAGAGATCCCGAAGCCTAACGTAGCCTGTGTTAGGAGACCCCGAAGGGTCAGCGTAACGAGAAACCGAAGTTTCCCTGTCACAAAACACCGAAGTGTCAGTGACTAAAGTTATGGGAGCCCAAAGGTTCAACGTAACTAATGTTACGAGACCCCGAAGAATCAGCGTACAGTAATGAGAAACCGAAGTTTCTCTGTCACAAAACACCGAAGTGTCAGTGACTAAAGTTATGGGAGCCCAAGGGTTCAACGTAACTAATGTTACGAGACCCCGAAGAATCAGCGTAATGAGAAACCGAAGTTTCTCTGTCACAAAACACCGAAGTGTCAGTGACTAAAGTTATGGGAGCCCAAGGGTTCAGCGTAACTAATGTTACGAGACCCCGAAGGGTCAGCGTAACGAGAAACCGAAGTTTCCCTGTCACAAAACACCGAAGTGTCAGAGTGACTAAAGTTACGAGAGCCCAAGGGTTCTGCATAACTAATGTTACGAGAGCCCGAAGGATCAGCGTAACGAGGAACCCATAACGAGACTTATAAAGGTCAGCGTGATTGATGGTACCAGTTTCCAAAGGCTCAACGTTACCATCGTTACGAGAGCCCGAAGGTTCAGCGTAACTAAAACCCGAAGGTTTCGAGCGGATTCCCGAAGGACTCCTACTGTCATGAGAACCCACAGGATCAACATGACGAGAGCCTGAAGGTTCACGATCACGCTAGCCCGGAGGGTGATTGTAACGAAAAGGATCAAGGCGAACCAGCAGCTTCAAAGATGAAGCTGGGAGGAACGTAGAGAGTAGAGGTCCCCTTTTTGTTTTTGTTTCTTTGTTGATGTCGGCTACCCCCCAAAATTGGGGGAAATGCCATGGTATATGTATGTATGTATTTTTCAATTTCTGGAGCATTTCAATAATCAACAAATACTTTTGTTTTACTTTCCATTGGCATCAGCTGATTTTAAGGTCACGCTGCTGTATTGCGATTATTAACACACGCAGTACAAATAACACGGAGTTATGTCATCTTCTTAACATTCAAAATCTCTTTATAATGAATACTACACTAGCACAAATATGTTATAGTGTATCACAGTTTCCATATAGTTCGTTTACAGACCTTATTATCAATTATCATAGGAATACTCTCTCTCGGGGAGTCATCTTGGAATTTGTTTATCAACACCCGCATTTAAGTGCTCAGCTGATTTTCTCGATTACTTAGGAGATACAAAGGCCTACAACACCTAGAATTGACTGAAAGCTGCAGTAGAGCTCAGTGATCAGTGCTGTGACATTAGTGTGTTTACCGAGATTTTGAACTTAGATTTTATTTAGGAATAAAAATCTCTTTCACTCAGCCATACCACTACCTTCAAGTTTTAGCTCACTTTGCTTGGAGGCAGAACTTCAAGGGGGATAGGGCTGGGGGGAAAGTTTGTATAAATGGCTACGGTTTGTATCGTTAAGAAATATACAAATTATCTACGAATTGGTTATTTGTTCCGTAACTGGAATACAAACCTACACTATTTATTTAGGGACGACTCACCCATGAGGAAGGGTGGAGTCCATGCCAATCTGGCTTTTGGCTTTACCCGGGGGTCCTTATCCGAGTATGTTAGTACCCAAAATAAGGAGTCCCTGCGCTTCGCTAAAACCTTGCTACACAAGGTCCACGGCCTACGCAAGCTGTGTGTCGAGATATTTAGAAGTGTGACTATCCAGGTAAAGTTATTCAGTGTCTTTTTGTAGGAAAAACTGTTGTAACCAAGACTTTCCCAATACCACCTCGCCAGGGTCTTGGAATGCAACAGTATTAGCTTAATATTAGGTACACAAGGGAGCATGGTTTACCTGCAGTGGTTTGAGGTCAGCCTATGCAGAGAACCCAGGATACTGCTTTCCCCAGGAGAGGGGAGGATGAAAAAAAGAATAAGACCCAGTCAAACCTTTTCATTTATGCAGAGCAAAACCGGGTAACAGTGCCCTCAACCTACTGCTACTTGTCCAATAAGGAGCTTGAGGTATACAACCAGCTGTTGTGCAGCCACCACAGGACCGATAGAGATCGTATCGAGTTCCTGTGGGTCACATCTTGCAGGTGAAAGGTTGTGAAAGTCACCTGGAGCATTCCCACCCTTGCTTGTAGAACCTACATCACAGTGTCATCTGCTTAGAAGGGCCAGGGTGACACCATGGGTCGATGTGTTGGATGAGGGTCTGGATTCAGAGTGTAATTGATGTCTCTGTGAATCCTGCAGAGATGATATTTTGGTGATCCTCCTCTTGTCTCTCCCAGAGCTGACGACGAGAAGGGACCCGGGTGGGCTGTTGCTGTTCTCTTGAGGTAGACCCTTAATCCTCACCCCGGGTACAGTAACAGATGGTCTGGATCGCCAGTTACTGGGTGGGGACTTCGTCATCTAGGATCCGTCACCTCTTGAGACTGTGTCTGGCAGCAAATTCAGGGGACGAAACCGAACGCTGCCTTTCACCCTTTTCATGAATGGGCGATGTTGAAAGAGACCATGAAGTTCCTTGACTTGTTTGGCAGCTGTTAAAGTGTGAAGGAACACTTCTAAACCAGGTGAAAATTTCTTGCCTGGTGAAGTGGACAGAAGGGAGGTCTCCTTAAAGACCGGAGGGAGAACTCGAACCATGTTCCGAGAGGGAGGTTCCAATTCTGAGTGGGAATAGCTAAGTTTGTGAAAATCTAGCGATGAGGGTATGTCCCTTCCTTTCAGTTTGAAGGCGAGGCTCAAGGTTGAGTGATTGTCTTTACCTGCTGAAACTGAAAATGGGTCTTTTCCTCCAGCATATACTCACGGATTCCGCTAATGCTGGAATAGAGGTATTGAGTGGAGAAATACGCTTTCCTACGACACCAACCACACAAGACGTTATACTTTGCCTGGTAGACTGATGCTGAGGAATTCCTCAGATATCCTGACAACATCGCAATTTATTGCGAAAACCCTCTCTGAGAGAGGAGGTACTGGGTAGTCTCCAGGCATACAATCGTAGCAAAGCTATAGCTTGTGGTATATGTCGAAGTGTGGTTGTCTGTGACATGGAGAGGGTTCTCTTGGAGGCTCTATCAGGAGCTGCAGAAGGTTTGGAAACCGTTCTGCGTAATGCCATAGCAGAGCTATGAGACCCCTTGAGAGGCTGACCGATGTTCTAGCCTTGTTGAGTACCCTTCTCTTCAGACAAAAACGGGGACAAGACGTAAACATCGTCGTTGTACCCACCGTTGTTGGCACGCTTCTTGCCAGAGAGCCTTGGGGTCTAGGACTGGGGAGCAGGGGAAGCTTGAGGTTCACGGGCGTTGCGAACAGATCCATTGTTGGAGAACCCCGTAAAGTCGGGACTTTGTCGGCTTCGAGGTGATCCAAAAACCATCCAGTACACCTCATCTGCGATGCTGTGCACAGATTGTCGTCGAGCACATTCCTCTAGTCTGGAATGAAGTGGGCTGATAGTGGTACCGAGTGGACTTCGGCCCATCTTAGTATTTATACTGCTAGATAGGAAGAGGCTGCGAGCAAGTACCTTTTTGCATGTTGATGTGAGCCCCTATGTAGTGTTGTCATTCATCACACCACTGAGTGGCCCGTTAGGAACTGATGAGGCTGTTGAAGGACTGGAAAGTTGGCCTTCATCTCTTAAGAGATTTAAGTGAAGGTACTTTCAGACTCTGTCCAGAGGCCCTTCTTTTGATGTGTCTAAAGCTGGCCATACATGCAGAGAACTGACGGTACGGTTCATCTTTAAGGACTGGAGGGACGCTCCAATCCTGCAAGAAATGCCCACACACGCTATGGCCTAGCCTGCTTAGTTCAAGAGGACTGGGCACCCAGGATAGGTCTACAAGGTTACGTTTTTGGCACTTGTTAACTAAGTTTGGTACATTACCAGGTATCAAGTACAACTGGTAGCCTACATCTAACCTTGAAAATGCCAAATTTTCGTACTTTTTACTTTCTTTATTTTTTATATAATATAAATCTATGAAATCTGACTTGAAATAATCATATGAAGGAACATGATAGGCATTCTCTGTCGGCTTTTACGTGGTAGTGATTTGTCCGCTAAGGTATTACTGTACTGTACTTATTTCTCTTGAAGTCATTATAGGATTACCTTTTCCATTCATCTCCATTAATCTGAGAGTCAAAATGTCTCCTGGGAGGATTATACTAAATGGGTTTTTAGACCTTTCTGGAGATTATCTTATGCTGAAGCAATACTGCGTACTTGTTTCTGCGCTAATTTATAGAAATTTGAGAACGATTGCGTTTATATAGGCAGAGAGAAAATGTGAGAAAGTTATACATAAGTTAATAGAATTATCATTAGCTACTTAATTTATCCTCCATCCATATTTTACACCTTCATTTTTTCCTATGAAGAGAATTCATAAAACCTAATCAGAATATTAATTTTTCATCTTTTGTTTCAGTATCTGTTTATCATCAGAATGCAAGATACTATTGCACGGATAAGGCAGAATACTGTGGGGTTTTAAAGATAAATCATACTATGAAAAAGGAGAGGAAATTTAAGAAAATCATAACTTGATGAATGAAAATATGAGTGGAAAATCTAACTAAGAGCAATGAAATGCATAATATTACAAACTTGTGAAATCTCGACGGGATTAGCCTGTCCAGTCAAACATGCTGACAGGATGAGAGTACAGGCTAATCGCGCCGGGTTTGTCCTGTTTACCCCCCATACACAAATCAGCAAGCCAATCCTCTGCACATATGGCCTGCTTGAGTACAGCATCAAGTCCGAGGGGTGGGGAAGGATGAGAAGGTTACACCACCCTGTAAATTCTCGACTGACACCCATCCCTTGAGATTCGTCCAAGCTTCTGGTCCCATCACGAGGCTCAATACTACGCAGTACTCTAGAAGTTTTATTCCAGCTGTTACCAAGTTGTGGAATGATCTTCCTAATCGGGTGGTTGAATCAGTAGAACTTCAAAAGTTCAAAGTTGGAGCAAATGCTTTTTTGTTGACCAGGCGGACATGAGTCTTTTTATAGTTTATTTATGACATATTTGTTTTTTATGTTAATAGTTTATATATGACATGTCTGTTTTGGTGTTGTTACTGTTTTTAGAATGATTTATTGTTAATTTGTTCTTTTCATTTATTTATTTCCTTATTTCCTTTCCTCACTGGGCTATTTTTCCCTGTTGGAGCCCCTGGGCTTATAGCATCTTGCTTTTCCAACTAGGGTTGTAGCTTGGATAGTAATAATAATAATAATAATAATAATAATGGGGATCAGAATGTCCGGGGCTTCGAAGGCCTGATTCCAATTGGACTCAAGCCGCCACTGGAGAGAACAAATCCTGATGCGGCCGTTGGAGGCTAGACAGGCCAGGAAGGATAGGTGTCCGAGGAGGAATAGTCACTCTGGGCTGGGAGTTTTTCTCGTCTTGAGAAAGGGTCTTGTAACCTTTCTAAGCCTCGTTATCCTGCCTTTGATGAAAAGGTTTTGTGGAGATTGGTGTCTAGGATCATTCCCAGATATACCAGACTTCCAAAGGTTTACCATAATCACCCAATCTTGGTAAAAAGACTTCAGAAGTTCTGGTGCTAACGCAAGTTTGCCAATGAGTCTGCTAGGGTCAGTCAGTCGTCCAGAAACAGAGGAGACAGAAGCCGATCCTGTGAGCCCAGGATGGGTGCTGAGGAAAGACCGAAGTACCGTGCCCTGAACTGGTATTTCTTGTTTGTCTAGACTGAATCTCCAATATTTCCTACTTCCTAGAAGATGGAAGGTTTGGGCCTGGAAGTATGTGCCCTTTAGGTCCAGCGTGCACATGAAGACCTGTGGTCTTACCCGTTGTCCGAACTTCTCCAACATGGTGTGGACACCGACCTAAAAGGACAGCTCCTTGCGGATCATTTCGCATGGGAGAGTGTTGACGCTGGGTTCTTGACTCGTGGAGGAAAGGATAGGATGCGATAACTTGTGTAAGGATTCTTCCCTGAAAGATAACTCCTTTAACTGATAGAAGTAGGTAAGGCAACGATTGACCCTACTATGCGCACTGATGGGATTGATGGTCTTCCTTAGAACAGCTTCGGTCTGCCGAATGTTAATCAATAGTTAACGGCTGGGTATAGTGTCTACTACGCATTTGGAGAGTGCTCACGAGTAGTCACCTGTCGAAAAGCCACCTGATGGGGGCTATCGATCGCTTTAGTGGATTGGTGTGATGGCGAACGGCAAGTAGTGAGAAGTGTGTTGTTTGCCTTCCGATCTAGGGAACCACGGGCGGAAGTTGACTAGTAAGTCTGATTGACAAACTGCTGGTGAATGGCGAACTGCCGATGATCGGTGACTCGGCGATCTGTAAACCAAAGATGCTAACGACCAGACAGCCTTCTGCCTGGTCAGTCAGCCAAGGAAGGTTGACGATTAATGAGTTAGCAATTGGGTTGGAGAGCCCTGAGAGACAGCAGAATGGTTTCATGATTGTCAGTTGGTGATCGGTGAGCCATTGACGATCAGCACTTGATCGAGGACTGGCGATCAGCGAGCTAGAGATCAGCAAGCTGACGACTGGCTGGTCAGAGATCATCGAGCTGAGGTCGATAATCTTAGAAAGACGAGCTGGCAATCGGCGATCTAGTTATCAGGAAACTGATGACTGGTTATTGACTAGCAATCAGCGATCATCACACTAGCAATCGGAAATAATTAGCAATTGGCGAGACTGGAGGTCAATGATCAGAGAAAGATGAGCTAGCCATCAGCAAACGGTGATCTAGCAATCAGTCGGTTGATGATTTCTCATTATCATTATTACTTGCTAAGCTACAATCCTAGTTGGAAAAGAAGAATGCTATAAGCCCAAGGGCCCCAACAAGGAAAATAGCCCAGTGAGGAAAGGAAACAAGGAAATAAAATGTTTCAAGAACAATAACATTAAAATAAATATTTCCCATATAAACTATAAAAACTTTAAGAAAAGTGGAAGATGAGCAAGTAATTGGCAATCGGCGGACTAGTGAAAGGCGGTCAGTGAGCTAGTGATCGGCAATCTGTGATAGGACATTTGCAATGTCCAGATCGTGTTTACTGAGAGTGGTACTGTCAGAAAAACCTCCTGAAGAGAAAGGAACCAAGGGATCCCTGTGAGGAGTCTTGACCGATGGTAGATGCAGTTGATCCGCCTTGGATCTTGAACCCTTCTGTGAAGCCTCTTTCCTCTTTTCCCGGTGGGCAAGCTGTAATGGGTTTGCGGGGAGGGGAATGGGGGCAATAGTGACGCTGTCAAAAAGTTTTGCCTTTCGTGCGAGTGCTCAGGAGAGTACTGGAGCGCTGGCGATCCAGAGAGCGCTGCACAGGATGATGCTGGAGCGCAGTTTCCACAGAATGCGCAGGAGAGCGCTGGCGAGCAGTAGAGTGGTGCACAGGAGGATGCTGGTGTGCAGTTTCTTGTGAATGCGCAGAAGAGTGCTGGCGCATTGGCGAGTGCTGGCGCATTGGTGAGTGCTGGCGCATTGGCAAGCGCAAGTCCGCAAGAGAGCGGTGGCGCACCGGAGAGCGTTGGCGCGCAGTAAGGCACAGTCTCCCTAGAATGCGCACGGGCGCGCAATAAGACGCTGCGCAGGGTGTTGCACAGTGTCTTTAGAATGCACAGGAGAGCGAGGGTTCACAGGAAAGTGCTGGTGCGCAGTTTGATGCTGCGCTGGAGGTTGCTGGAAAGCAGCTAATGGAGAACTGCAGGTGCAAAGGCAAGTGCTGGCGAGCTGAAAATTGCCGGTGAGCACTGGCGCGCAGAAGAGCGCCGAGGCTTGGGAGAGAGCAGTCGTGTAGGAGAGCGTTGCCGAGCCGAAGACCGAGGTTACGCAGGAGCACACTGTGGTTTTGGTGAGCGCTGACAACCTCGAGCTGGAGAACGCAGTTGCGTTGGGGAGTGTAGGTAGGCTGGTGAGCACTGGCGAGCTGACAAACGCTGCTCCCTGGAACGGAGAGGCTACGCTGGAGAGTGCCACCAATCGGGAGATCGCTGGGGCATTGGAGGGCGCTGTAGACGAGCAGGAGAAGGCTGTAAGTCAGGTGAACGCCGAAACGTTGTAGAGCGCTGACGAGTTGGAGAGCAAGGGTGCTCTGGAAACTATGAAGGAGCAGGCCGACGCTGACGAGATGTTGGTGAGCGCTGGTGCACTGCAGGGTGCTGGCATGCTGGAGAGCATTGGTGCATAGCTGCACGCTAGGTATGGCCTCAAGAGGCTGTACCAGAGACAGGAACGGCGACGGCAGGTCAGCTAGTAGGACAATCAAGAACCGGGATGTGCCCTTTGGAAAGGCGAACATCCACCAATGGAGATCGCGAACAATCCACAGAAGAGTCCAGGACTAGCTGCAGCATTGTCAGGAGCACGCCTGAAGACGATGGAAGAGGAGGCTCCTCTGCGAGGGAAGGCAGCGTTGCTGAAGAACCAAAGAGGTGTCTCTTCACCGGCGTGACGGCGTACATCTAAGGAGAAGGGATGACGCCCCTGAGGGCCGGTGGATCAGCAAGCTGACCTTCAGCAGTAGCAATCCTCCAAAGAGGAGTCTCTATGAGTGGCCCCTCTCACGAACAAAAGAGGTGATCACTTCGCAGGAGAGACTTGCCCAAGACTATGCTTCGCCCCCAAAAGGAAGAGAGACTCAGCAAGAGGGGAGTGTAGTCTGGGTGAAGACAGCAACAGCAGTCGGAGTCGAAGAAGTGAAGAAGATGCAGGGAAGTTCTCCCTTGAAAGGGGAAAACAATCCCACACCTGTGGAGGAAAACTCTACCTCGGAAGGAAAAGTAGTTCAACCCCTGGAGGCGAACCTTCTGGTAGCGCTCTAAGATGACCTGCTAAGAGCGCTGCCTGAGGAAGTGTAGCCGGTACTAGTTTCTTGAAGATGAAGTGCTGATCAGGTGCTGCCACGGGAGTACTTCTAAGAGAAGGGATGACGCCCTCTGAGGGTCGGCAGTGACAGCAGATTCCCCAGGCATGAACAGAACAGCTCTGCTTCGTCGGCTCTCTTAGTCAAACGAAGGAGAACTGCATCGCTAACTGAGGAAATATGAAATAAAATATATAACAAAAACTTCCTCGGGAGTGCAACCTAACCCGGAAAGGAAAAGGTGCTCCTCCGTTAGTAGTGAATGGCCTTCAGAAGAGAAAGACCAAAGTCAATCTCTGAAAGGCCACACTCCCTTCCTTCAGTAATCCATACAGTCCCCGTGGAAGAGGGAAAGGCGAAGACAACAGCTGAACAAGGAGGGTGCAAACGATGATGATTCCCGTGCGGTGGCGGCCGAATCAATGGTAGGTTATCAGCCGACGGGAAGACCGATGGACAAGAGGGGAGAGGTCGGAAGGGAAGGGTCCCCGGCCTTACACAAGTGTCATGAGAACCTGTTGTATCCGTTATCACATGCTCTGCATAAACACTGAAAAGAAAACTCATAACATTTCTATAGGAGGAAGAACGGTAACAGCCGGTCTTCATCCGAGCCAAAAGTGAAGTTAGCTAAATCACTGGTGTGTGAGCGGGAGCGGTAGCAAGCTAGCCCAGCTAACTAGTGATATGGGTAGTTAACTCTCACTGAATTCTAATGGCTTGTCATTTCAGCTTCACAGAAAGTAATCCCCCCCTAAATAAATAGCATAGGTTTGAATTCCAGTTACACAGGAGCTTTGGGAAGAGGTCGGGTGGTCAAAGAAGAAGTCCTAAATTTCTTAGAATTTGAAGAGGACCCCGACGGCAAAGAATCTCTTTAGGATTACATTTTCAGCCGGGGCCCATACTTATCTCACTGAGAGGCATACCACTCTCGGCATTTAGGGCAAGCATTGTTCTGTTCACAACGCTGCCCACAGGGGGCAGGAAACAGCAGATGCAGACGACATGAACGTCCCGCAGGAGTGGCCCTCAGATCCTGGACTAAGTCTGCATGAGGACGGCCAAGGAGAGAGCACATATACATATACACACTGAAAAGAAAGAGAAAAAAGCAATCAGTCAGTAATGGCAAGTCAATAATGGTAAGGGGAAGAGCAACAACGTCCGTTCTCCACCCGAGCCAAAAGCAAAGTGGGTTCTCAGCCTAGGTGTGTGAGTGAGTGGGGTAGGTACTAACCCCTCAACCATCCCCGCTAAATAGCCGGAGGGTGGTTAACCCTCGCTTAAAGTCTAATGGCTCGCCTTTCAGCTTCGCTGAGCGTAATATCCCCTATAAATAGCGTTAGTTTGTATTTGGTGAGAAAACAAATGCAAGTTGGTTTGCAAATATTGGAGACATTTGCAAAAATGGATAAAAATCCCACATATTTACCAATGATGACCTCAGGGGTAACATTTATGTATACAAAAATAAAAAGGATGGACACTACCTAACCTTACATAAATTACAACACAGAGCACAGCTTGACAAAGGGCTGCCTCCATCTCCATGGCACAACTACTTAACCTGCCCTTGATGGTATGGTTTCTCAATCTTCTTCTTCTTCTTTGTCTGCATCTTTTCCCACTTTTATGTGGGGTCGATGTTTCTGGCCAGTGTTCTCCATCTACCTCAGTCCCACAGTTTTCTTCTTCTTTGGCTGCATCTTTTCCCACTTTTATGTGGGGTCGATGTTTCTGGCCAGTGTTCTCCATCTACCTCAGTCCCACAGTTTTCTTCTTCTTTGGCTGCATCTTTTCCCACTTTTATGTGGGGTCGATGTTTCTGGCCAGTGTTCTCCATCTACCTCAGTCCCACACTTTTCTTCTTCTTTGTCTGCATCTTTTCCCACTTTTATGTGGGGTCGATGTTCCTGAAGGAATGGTTTCTCAATGAATTAGGAAAATCATCAGTCTACAACAAATTTTCAAAGTACAGTAATTTGTATTCATCCTAACTATATAAACCTGAGTCCTTCAATAGGAGAATGTATAATTTAAGCAAAGTTTTAACTACTGTACATCATTCCAAAAGCTACTCAGTACCGAATGGCCTTATAAACTCCAGTAGATCAGAATGATGCGAGATAAAAACTTCCTTTACTTGATCTGCCTACCCTGAAAACAACAGATCTAAGAGCACGATAAACAATAAAACTTCCAGGGACCATTTTTCTCAGTGACTGCTTTGGATAATGACAGGTGTGCAACACGATACTCACCTCTACAGGTTTTTCACTATCTGACGTGATCTACCTAAGGGATATCACGATGTCCGTTCCCTTCACGACAAGTCCGAAGACCACGTGTTCAGGTGCCCTGTGGCGTCTAGCACGGAGAAGAATTGGGGTCCATTGGTGCTTGGGCCTGCAAATCGGTGTCAAATCTCCTCCTTGAACAGCGAAGCTCTCGATAACTGGGAATAATAAGTTATATATTATTTCAGTATTCCCTTATCATGTTATTAAATAATTTTTTAATATAGATTGTTTATTGGGGAGATCATTAGCATTAATACAATCCAATCTAAAACCCTAGTTGGAAAAGCAGGATGCTATAGGCCCAAAGGCTCCTATAGGGAAAAATAGCAGAGGGAGGAAATGAGATAAGGAAATAAATTAACTATAAAACGACAAATTTGGAAGCAATATGGCAAATTCGTAGATAATTTATATTCTTCCTAACGATACAAATCTTAGCTATTTATTTAGATGTATTACTTTCGGCGAAGCTGAAATGACGAGCCATTAAAATTTAGCGAGGGTTAACTACCCATACTGCTAGTTACTGGGGGTAGAGGGCTAGCTTACTACCGCTCCCACTCACACACCGGTGATTTAGCTCACTTTGCTTGGAGGTAAGACTTCAAGGGGGATAAGGATAGCGGGCCATTTTGTATAAATAGCTAAAAATGATCTTCGAATTTGTCATTTGTTCCATAACTGGAATACAAACCTAGGCTATTTATTTAGGAGTGACTCACACATTAGGAAAGGTGGACGTCCCTGCCAATCTGGCTTTTGGCTTTACCCGGGGGCTCCTTATCTGAGTATGTTACTCAAAATAAAGAGTCCCTGCACCACGCAATAACCTTGTTACGCAAGGTCCGCGGCCGACGCAAGCTGTGTGTTGAGATATTTAGAAGTGTGACCGTCCAGGTAAAGTTATTCCAAGTCTTTTTGTAGGAAAAACTGTTGTAACCAAGACTTTCCCAACACCACCTCGCCAGGGCATTGGGACGCAACAGTATTAACTTATTACTATGTACAAAAGGGAGCATGGTTTACCTGCAGTGGTTTGAGGTCAGCTTGTGCAGAGAACCCAGGATGCTGCTTTCCCCAAGAGAGGAGGATGAAGAAAAGAAAAAAAGAGCCAGTCAAATCTTTTCATTTACGCAGACTAAAACCAGGTAACAATGCCTTCAACCTTCGGCTACTTGTCCAATAAGGAGCTTGAGGTATTATACCAGCAGTTGTGGAGCCACCACAGGGCCGATAGAAAACATATCGAGCAGCGTGAACCTCAAGTACGTAAAGCACTTGTTAGCAAGTAATAAAAAGAATTCTTTTAGAGAAGGAATGGAGATCCAATAAACAACAAATACAACTTATGAAATATGATAATAAAACAAATAAAATCTAGGAATAATTTGTACTTTTTGTACGAAACTCGGACCTAAAAATAACGCTAACTATTGAAAAGTAACCAAAAATAAATAACTCGTAAGTTATCATACACCCGATGGGGGAGAGATGAGGGAGGGAGAACCCGTTGAACGCGGAAAACGGGAAATCCGCTCACCCACCGGAGCTAAGAAAGAAAACGAGAGAAAAGGGGTAACTCGTGACTGCGAACAGAAAACGGGAACCCCAAGCTCTCGCTCTCTTGGACACAAAATCAGGACTACTAATCACACAACACTATTATAAACGTATAAAATAAAACTGTACATCAAGATAAGACTACGAACGAAGAATAGCATCTGCTAAAACCTAAAATAAATAGCAAAGTCGAGTGACGAACGCCCCGGTGGGGCGAGTACTAAACAATAACAAAGCTAGAACGCTATCTTGTTCGTAGGCTGGCCTTGCTAGCAAAAAGTACCATGAGCATAATAACGAAAAAAAAATAATAACGGTTCCAAAGGCATAAGACCAGGGACTTAACCAAGAACCTAAGTGACAGAGTACTAAACGGGCAGACAAAGATGAATTCCCAAGACAAGTGAACAAACAATGGCCGCCGTGAAGGGCCAGACGGGAATGATAAAACAAACTATACTGGATATAAAACAAAAGCCCGGTACTATAAAAAGCTGTCAAAACAAAATATGGTACTTAACATTGGAAAGTGTGAAGATGGAGCTTCGGACATGATGAAATAAATCCACGAGTGAAAAAATCCGAGAGCACCACAAAAAATTTTCACAATGTCGAAGTCCAAAAAGAAGGATGTTGTTCAGATGGCGCTCGCGTCGGGGCGTGGGTGGTGTGGCACTGGTGGGTTGGCTAGGGCCTTTGTGTCGGCCCATCCCTTTGACGAAGGAATTAACTAAATGGAAGACAACCTGTGAATAGTGGATTTCACGCGCCTTTGCTTTATACACGACACCCAAAAGGTGCTCGCGCGAGGGTTGTAACCTCAGCATTCCATGTTTTTATCTTTCTCTGGTATAATTGGAAGGTTTTATCAGAAAAGGTATATTAGAAGGACTCTTTTCACCGGCCGCCACAAGTCTCTCCCCAGAAATAGATTTTTCCTTCGTCAAAATCCCTTTTCCCTACCATACAAACCTTACCTATTTACATGGGGTATTATTTTGGCGGAGCTGAAATGATGAGCCATTAAATTTTAACGAGGGTTAACTACCCCCTCGCTAGTTAGCGGGGGGTAGGGAAGGGGTAGCTAGCTACCCCTCCCCCCCTCACACACTGTGAATAGCTCAATTCACTTAAAGGTAGGACTTGACTTGGGGGTCAGGGCTGACGGGTAACATTTGCGTAAATAGCTAAGGTTTGTATGGTAGGAAAAATACAAATTATCTACGAAATTTGTCATTTGTTCCGTAACCTAATACAAACCACGCTATTTACATGGGGTGACTTACCCTTAGGAAGGGCGGAAAGTCCCCAGCCTTCTGGCTTCGGCTTTACCCGGGGATTCCAATTCCGAGTTGTAGAACTCAAGGAACGGGAGTCCCTAACCCTCGCACGTTTTCATGTTTGACCATCGTGCGGCCTACTAGGATGTGTGTGAAGGAGAATAACGTGACTCGTCCTAGGAAGTTGACCTGGAGTTCTTTATGTGGAACTCTAGGCTAGGACGTTCCCAATACCACCTCGTCAGGGTATGGGGGACGCGACAGTATTAAGGCTAATACTAGGAGCACAAGGAAGCATGGTTTACCTGCAGAGGTTGAGGTCAGCTGCGCAAAGACCTGGATGCTGCTATCCCCAAGAGAGGGGAGAATGAAGAAAATAGTAAGGGCCAGACATGCTCTTTCATTCACGCAGACTAAAACCGGGTAACAATGCCCTCAACCTTCTGCTACTTGTCCAATAAGGAGCCTGAGGTTAGACCAGCTGTTGTGCAGCCACCACAGGACCGATAGAAAACGTATCGAGGTTCTACAGGAAGTGGGCTGTGAACGTCGTCTGACGTTTCCAGACCCCAGCTTGTAGAACCTGCGTCACAGAGAAGTTTCTCTTGAAGGCCGGGGAAGTAGCAACACCCCTGACGTCGTGAGCTCTGGGACGACGTGACGGAGGAGAGTCGGGATTCAAGGTGCTGCTTATCACCTTGCGAATCCATGAAGAGATGGAGTTCTTGGTGACCCTCCTCTTTGTCCTCCCTGTGATCACAAACAAAGCTTGCACATGAGGACGGGCTGCAGCTGTTCTTTTGAGGTAGCGCCTCAGACTCCTGACTGGGCACAGTAACAGATGGTCTGGGTCAATTGTTACAGAACGTAGACTCGTTACCTTGAAGGAGTCGAATCTTGGATCCGACATCCCAGGGATTTGAGTCTTAGCAATGAACTCAGGGACGAACTTGAACGTTACACCCCCCATCCCCTTGAAAGGGCAACGTCGTAGGAGAGACCATGAAGTTCACTTACTCGTTTGGCCGAGGCCAACGCGAGTAGGAACACCGATCAGACGCCTGGCGTAATGGTTCAAAGGGAGCTCTTTTCAGAGCCCTGAGCACTTGAACCACGTTCCAAGGAGGGGGTCTGACTTCCGACTGGGGGCAAGTAAGCTCGTAGTTGCGTATGAGTAGAGAAAGTTCCAACGAAGAGGAAATATCCACTCCTTTAAGCCTGAAGGCTAAGCTTAAGGCTGAGCGATAGCCTTTCACCGCCGAGACCGAAAAGCGCATTTCCTCTCGAAGATATACAAGGAACTCCGCTATTGTTGGAATAGTGGCATCGAGCGGAGAGATACCCCTTCCACGACACCAACCACAAAAGACTTTCCACTACGCCTGGTAGACGCCGGCAGAGGATTGTTGTAGGTGTCGAGACATCCTGTCCGCAACCTGTTGAGAAAATCCTCTCTCCGTGAGGAGTCGCTGGATAGTCTCCAGGCGTGAAGCCGAAGTGAAGCTACGGCCTTGTGGAAGATGTTGCAATGTGGTTGTCCGAGTAGCTCGTGACGTGGAGGGAGTTCTCTTGGGGGTTCCGTTAGGAGTTGCAGAAGGTCCGGGAACCATTCCGCATGATGCCATAGCGTAGCTATGAGAGTCATGGAGAGGTTGACCGATAGGTTGGCCTTGTTGAGCACCCTTCTCATCAGACAAAAAGGTGGGAAGGCGTAAACGTCCATGTTGTCCCACCTGTGTTGAAATGCATCCTGCCAGAGAGCCTTGGGGTCCGGGACTGGAGAGCAGTAAAGGGGCAGGCTGAAATTCAAGGCTGTCGCAAACAGGTCTACAGTCGGGGAACCCCACAAAGTCAGGACTTTGTTGGCTAGTTGAGGATCCAAAGACCACTCGGTACTCACTATCTGCGTCGCCCTGCTAAGGCTATCGGCAAGGACATTCCTCTTGCCAGGAATGAAGCGAGCTGACAGTGAGATCGAGCGGGTTTCGGACCATCTCAGAATCTCTACTGCAAGATGGGATAGCTGTTGCGAGAAGGTACCTCCCTGCTTGTTGATATAAGCCACTACTGTGGTGTTGTCGCTCATCACCACCACGGAGTGGCCCGCCAGGGTTTGTTGGAACTGTTGAAGAGCCAGAAAAACGGCCTTCAATTCTAGCAGGTTGATGTGGAGGCACCTTTCCGATTCTGACCAAAGGCCTGAGGCTCTTTGGTTCAGAATGTGGGCCCCCCACCCTTGATTTGACGCGTCCGTAAACAGAGTCAAATCTCGGGGGAGGACGAGAAGATCTGCTCCCTTCCGTAGGTTCTCGTCGTCCAGCCACCATCAAAGATCCGCCCATTCCGAAGGTCCTATGGGAACTAGGAAGTCCGGGGAATCGTTTTCCTGATTCCATCGTGACTTCAGCCGCCACTGAAGGGATCTCATCCTGAGGCGGCCGTTTAGAACAAGCCGAACCAAAGATGATAGATGGCCTAAGAGACGTAACCACAGTTGGGCTGGAAGCTCTTCTCGTCTGAGGAAAGGTTCTGCTACCTTCCTCAGCCTTGCTATCCTTTCGTCTGATGGAAAGGCTTTGTGGAGAATCTTGTCTAGTTTCATGCCTAGGTATACCAGTTTCTTCGTAGGGCGCAGAGAGGACTTCTCAAGATTTACCAAGATCCCTAGATCTTGGCAAATTTCCAGAAGCCTGTCTCGATGTCGCAGAAGGGTCGACTCTGAGTCTGCCAGGATTAGCCAGTCGTCCAGATAACGAAGGAGACGGATGCCGTTCCTGTGAGCCCACGACGAGATCAGAGTGAACACCTTGGTTAACACCTGGCGTGCCGTGGAGAGACCGAAACACAGCACCTTGAACTGGTAGGCCTTGCCGTCTAGGTTGAATCTTAAGTACTTCCTGGAAGACGGATGGATGGGGATCTGGAAGTACGCGTCCTTCAGATCCAGAGTGCACAAAAAGTCTTGTGGTCTCACTACAAGTCTGAACGTGTCCGCTGTCTCCATACTGAAACGAGTTTGTACAACAAACTTGTTTAGTGCTGAGAGGTCGATGACCGGTCTCCAGCCTCCAAACGCCTTCTTTACAAGAAAGAGTCGACTGAAGAAGCCTGGGGAGCCGTCGTCGACCTCCTGGAGAGCATCCTTCTTGAGCATGGTCTCGACTTCTGCCCGGAGGGCCAACCCCTTTGCCGATCCCAAGGCATAGAAGTTCAACGACACTGGATTCGCTGTCAGGGGAGGTAGAGATGTTGTGAACGGGACGCGATATCCTTGACCGAGCACAGAGACCGTCCTAGGGTCGGCCCCGAGTTGCTGCCACCTCTGCATGCAACTTTTTAGGCATCCCCCCACAGGTGGACACACGGGGGGACAGCCACTCCTAGTGTTTGCGACCTTTGCCGCTTCCTCTAGGAGTTCTACCTCCCTTAGAGGACTTGCCGCGTTTCTTGTCTTTCGGCTGAAAGGACTGCGGCTTAGACACGCTTGTCTTAGCTGCCGGAGCCTGCTTAGGTGTCTTGCGAGGCTGTTGTTGACGTTGTTGTTGGGGGGCTGGAGGTTTATAGGGCCGAGATGTCAGGACCCTTTGGAGGAGAGAGTCCTGGTTCGATCTCCTCCACCTCTCAGCCGTCTGCTCAATGTCACGAGGCTCCAATAACTCCCCTCCAAAAATAGAGGAGTGCCTGAGCCTGCTGACGTCTGCAGTGGGGATCTTCAGATGGAACCTCTCGGACACTGAATCGCGTCTTTTGAGGATCATGTTGGCCCACAGGTTAGTGACCTGGTGGGCTAGAAACTCAATAGAGCGAGTGCCCGAGAGGAGGAAGGTCTCCAAAGCTTTCCTATTGCTCTCCTTGGACAGATCCTCCAATCGCAATAGGATGCCCAGAGACCCAAGCCAGAGATCAAGCCACGAAGTTGCCTGCATGGCACTCTTCGCGACTTTTTCCAGGTCTTGGGTCTCTGACGCTGCAAACGTCACCTGCCGGGTAGAGAGCTTCTCGAAAGAAGTTCCCTTTGCTAGTTCTTCCACGGAATGATGGAGTGGAAGAGACATGCAAGACTCCCCGTCGATCTCGAAATACCTCCTCTGTTGGACTAGAGTAGGTGGAAGGAGTTTGAACCTGGCAGAAGAACGTCCTAAGGAGGCCAGACCGGAGAGTTGAGCTTTGACCTTGTCTCTGGCGCCTTTCCCCCCTTTAGACCAGGGCAAAGCCGCACTAGTCTTGGGGGGCTTCTGGACACCAAAGACTTCGTCAAGCACGGTGTCCTTCCCCTCGCGAGGGGCTGTCTCCGGGTCCTTGATTTTGTTGAGCTCCCTCATCAATCCGAGGACCTGCCAGAACGCATGTTCTGACTCGCTGTGCTCTCCTCTTGGTGGACTGGCAGCTAAGTCTCCCATCCCCAAGAGGTCTTCTTGGGGAGAAACGTGGAAGTCCTCCCCAGGGATAGCTGGCTCTTGACAAATCCTCGATGAAAATTTTGGAACAGTCTTGGTGTCCTTCGATTCCCTCCTGGGAGGGAAGTAGGACTCCAACAAAGACACCCAAGGAGGACCCTCCTCTATCCGGAGAAAATTCTCCCCTTGGTGCCAAGGGAGAATTCTCCGAGTTAGAGGAATCCCCCGAGGATGAGATAAACTCATCTACAGGAGGGGGTGGAGCTGCAGAGGTTGGAGAAGGAGAAGGGGTCCGCCTAATGGGGTTCCTGGAGACCAGCTTTTCCCGGGGAGGAGTCACCACGAAGCCCACTCCTTTCCTTTTCTTCAATGGTGGAGAACCCGTTACAGGGTCCCGTCCCTGATCAGTGCTGGAAGGCTTAATAGCCTGGACCACAGCATTGATCATATGGCGGAACCATGGTAGACGGGTAACTGACGCTGTGTCAGCAATCCCCGCTGGAGAAAAGGGGATCTCGCGACCCTTAGGAGTGGACACCACGGGGCCTTCCTGAAAAGAAAAAGATGATTGCCTAGACCTCTCTGCCGATCTTTCTTGTTCTGCCGTTGTCCTCCTTTTGTGCGGAGGTGAATCCTGGGAACGCCTCCCAGGAGAAACGTCCTGCTGATGATCCTTGCGATCCGTATGACCCACACGGGCGGGTATGATGCCGCGCCCGGGAGAGCTCGTGAAAGAAGTTTCGCGCGTGGGCGCGCGCGAGCGCGTGAGGGCGCACGTGAGCATGGCGATAGGGTGCGCTGGCGAAGTAGCGCGTAGGCGAGCGTCCTGTGGGTGAGGGTTCGCGCGTAGGAGAATGGCGACCATAGGACTAGGACCGCGCGTGGTGGCGCGCAGGTGAACGCACGTGGGGGCGCGCAGGAGGGTATGCACGAGGTCGAGTAGGAGAGCGTGCATATGAACGCGTAGGAGAACGTTCCAGAGAACGAGCTGGCGAGTGGGCGCGCGACCTCTTAGGAGAGCGCTGGTGATGGTGGGAGGGAGAGAGATGTCTCCTAGAAGACTTGATCTCCCTCAACTGGTGGCGCGCAGATCTGTCAGTGATTGGGGCGCATGAAGGAGAGGCCCCTTCTTTAGAGCCTGCAGGCCCCACAGCGTGTTGGCTTGAAGGGCGAGCTGTAGGAGATCGTGGGCGTGGGTGCGCCAAATTTAAGAGGCGCTCAGTGCAGGAATCGACGATTGAGGCAAAGGTGAACCCTTGCGAGCGTCTGAATCAGAAGATCTTGAGGGCGCTGGCGAGCGTGGGCGCGCAGGGCGTGCAACAGGCACAGGCACTAGTGCGTGCTTGCGCGCGCAGGAGAGTTATGGCGCGCAGTGCGCCCATCAGGAAGTTGTTGCTTCTCAGGCTGAGGGCGCCCTAAGGAGCGCTGGCGAGCAGAGGAGCTCTGGCGAGTAGGAGATCGCTGGCGCGTTGGAAGGCTTTGTACCTTCTCTGGATGTCCAGGAGAGCGCTGGCGCGCAGGAGATCGCTGGTGCGTTGGGGAGCGTTGGTCCTTCACAGGCTGAAGAGCGAGCCCAGAAAGGCGCTGGCGAGCAGGAGATCGCTGACGCGTTAGGGAGAGTTGATCATCCTCAAGATGAAGAGCGCGCTGGCGAGCAGGAGAGCGCTGGCGCACAGGAGATCGCTGGCGAACAGGAGATTGTTGACGAGTAGGTGACGAAGATGACCTACACTCAACTGCATGCAAGCGTGCAGGGGCCAGGGACGTAACCCCAGAGTCCTTTTCCCCCGAAGGGGACGGTGCCTGTAGGATTACAGGTGACGGCAGCACTGAAGATCTGGCAGGAGTAGGGGATCGTGAACGATCCGCAGAGAAGTCAAGGGATGTTGCAGGTATGACCTTCTCCTGACGAGGTACTTCCTCCGCAGGGGGAGAAGGAGACCCAAAGAGGTGCCTCTTCACCCCTTTATAGGGAGAAGGGAGCCCCTCTCTCGAAGAGGCCTACGGGCCTTACGTTGAATGCGACCCCTGGGTAAGGAGTCAGGGTCATTGGTCCTTCGAAGAAGTGTCTCTGAAAGCGCACTCCCCCGGGGGGAAGCCGAGCTCGCAGGAGAGACCGGAGGACCCACCTTCCCCTTCGAAGGCTGCGCGGAAGGGAGAGGTAAGTCTTCAGCAACATCCGAGGCAGCAGGATAAAGGGTTTGACTTGTCACGTCAGAAGGGACAGTCAAAACAGCGTCGACTATGTCCGAAGGATAAACCTCCGGAATACCGGCGACTGTTTGACTGCAGCCCCCAGCTGCAACAAGTCAAACAGGCCTTCCTTGGAGGGAGTGCCCTTAAGCCCCAAGGAAGCCCAAAGCTGAAATAAACCATGGTTAGATACCGTACAGTCAAATTCATCAAAATATAAAATATCCTCCCCCGGGGGAGGAGAGGGAACAACCTCGCTAAGGGAGGCCACGCCCTCTCCACCACCCCGAGGTTGGCAAAAACCACTAGGGCCTGCAATCTCACAGGTGAAGCCGGACGAGGGAGACCTTCGGAGGAGGTTCGGGCAGCGCAAGAGGAGTCCTTAGAGACCTCCTTCTTCAAAGTCACCTTCGAAGGAGATCGGTCTCTCTTGGACTTCTTCTTGCGCCTACGGCCGAACTTCTCCCACTGGGAGGCAGACCACTCCCTGCACTCACTGCACACATTTTCCTTGTCACACCGTTGACCTCGACAAAGGGGGCAAAGAGCGTGAGGATCCGTATCCATAGAGGACATAAAAGTCCCGCACGGGCAATTAGGAAGTCCAGGGCAAGTATGCATTGTTATAGAGTCGAGGCCAACTTCACACACAAACTGTTTAAAGAGAAAGCAGAAAAAGATTAAAGGCTGTCAAGCGAGGGTGAGAGCAGAAACGTCTGATCATCACCCGAGCCAAAAGTGAATTGAGCTATTCACAGTGTGTGAGGGGGGGAGGGGTAGCTAGTTACCCCTTCCCTCCCCCCCGCTAACCAGCGATGTATGTTAACCCTCGTTAAAATTTAATGGCTCGTCATTTCAGCTCCGCCAAAATAATACCCCATGTAAATAGCGTGGTTTGTATTAGGTTACGGAACAAATTCATTTTATTACAGAGTGAGAGTGCCCTGCACCCAGCAGGGATTATAGGCAAGATGAAGTTGTCAAGAGAAAAGGTACTTAAGAACTGTTTTGTTGTTATAACTTCTTCCCGTACACTGATGAGTGGTTCAAGCATGCCCTACTATATTGTGATGTAATTAAGACTAAGAGCAAATGAAACTAAATTATTCTTACCACTAACTGATGTTGTCCCATCATAGAGTAATTGTTTTTTTTTATATACTGACACAGAGTTTCCATGGATAGTGTTTCACATATTTGACTCCCTTGGCAGAGATGAAGCAGGAGGGTATCTGGTGGAAGATGCAAGAGAGCGAGCCTAGATGGTCTTACCAGAGTCAGCTTTACCCTTGGGGAAGAGAGCGCGTCTGAGACTCCTCTCTCCCTCTTCAGGGCAGAAGCAGCAGCCAAGGTTCCTTGCAGGTCTACTACAGCTGTAAGATGCTCTGAAGAATGGCCAAACAGATCAGGTTTGAAGGCTTGTACCCCTGCCCTGACCATAGCACTGAACCATCACTGCTGACTGACTGACGCACTGTCAGACCGATCCCCTGAATGGAAAGGGACCGAAGGTTTCCTGCGAGGAGTCTCCACTTTAGGTGGGTCTGCCTTAGAGAAAGGCAGTTTCGGGATCTTGAACCCTTATGTGGATCCCCCTTTCACTTTCCCCGGCGGTCACGCTGAAAAGCGTTTGCGGCGAGGGGAACGAGGCGATGGTGACCTGTCAGGAGAACCTGTTTATGGCCACTGCGCGAGTGCGCAGGTGAGAGCTGACGCATTGGCGAGCACTGGTACTGTGAGCGCAAGTGCGCAGAAGAGCACCGGAGAGCGCTGGTACACAATAAGGCGCTGTGCAGAGTGTTGCGCAGTCTCCCTAAAATGTGCAGGAGAGCGTTGGCGTGCAGTAGGTCGCTACACAGAGTGGTGTGCAGTCTCCCTAAAATGCGCACGAGAATGCTGGCGTGCAGTTCGGCGCTGTGCAGGAGGTTACCGGAGAGCAGCTACAGGAGAATGCAGGTGCGCAGGTGAGCACTGGTGAGCTGGAGAGTGCCGGCGAGGTGGAGGTTGCTGCGAAAGCTTCGGCACTGGAGAGCGCAGATATGTAGTGGAGCGCTGGAGCGCAGGAGATCGCTGGCGCTTGTGCTCAGGAGAGCATTGGCGAGCCGGAGACCGAGGTTGCGCAGAAGCATGCTGAGGTTTTGGTGAGCGCTGTTGCGCAGGAGAGTGCTAACAAGGTCGGGCTGGAGAGCGTAGATTGGCTGGTGAGCGCTGGTGAACTGGCAAACTTTGCTACCTAGAATGGCGAGGCTGCGCTGGAGAGTGCCAACAATCGGGAGATCGCTGTGGCATTGGAAGGCCCTGAGGACAAGCAGAAGAAGGCTGTTGGTCTAGTGAACGCGGAAATATTGTAGAGCGCTGACAACTGGAGCGTGGGCGCTCAGTAAGGTGTGAAGGAGCAGGCTGACGCTGACGTGATGTTGGTGAGCGCTGGCGAGGTGGAGAGCGTTGGCGCGCAGCTGCACGCTTAGGTAGGGCCTCAGGAGGCTATACCAGAGACAGGAACGGTGATGGCAGATCGGTAGGTTGGTTAGTAGTAAGAACAGGAACAGGGATGTGCCCTTTGGAAGGGCGAACATCCACCAATGGAAATCGCAAACGATCTACGGAAGATTCCAGGATCGAAGTCCGAGGACTAGCAGGAGCACAGTCAGGAGAAGGTCCAGGAACAGGCGGAGGTCGAGGGCCAGGAGACGACTAAAGCGGAGACTCCTCTGCAGGGGACGGCTGCAATGACGAGGCTGAAGAGCCGCTTTTTCACCAATAGTGAAGGACGACCTCTAAGGTGAAGAGGAGGGCGAGCCCTGCGACGGAGACGTCCTTTAATATCATTATTACTTGCTAAGCTACAACCCTAGTTGGAAAAGTAGAACGCTACAAGCCCAGGGGCTCCAACACGGAAAACAGCCCAGTAAGGAAACAAGGAAAAATAAAATATCTTACGAACAGTAACAACATTGTAATAAACATTTCTTAAATAAACAATAAAAAACTTCAACAAAACCAGAGGAAGAGAAATAAGATAGAATAGTGTGCCTGAGTGTACTCTCAAGCAAGAGATCTCTAACCCAAAACAGTGGAAGACCATGGTACAGAGGTTATGGCACTACCCAAGACTAGAGAACAATGGTTTGATTTTGGAGTGTCCTTCTCCTAGAAGAGCTGCTGACCATAGCTAAAGAGTCTCTTCTACCCTTACCAAGAGAAAGTAGCCACTGAACAATTACAGTGCAGTAGTTGACCCCTTGGGCGGAGAAGTATTGTTTGATAATCCCAGTGTGTATGAGGACAGAGGAGAATCTGTAAAATATAGGCCAGACTGTTCGGTGTATGTGTAGGCAAAGGGAAAGTGAATCGTAGCCAGAAAGAAGGATCCAATGTAGTACTGTCTGGCCAGTCAAAGGATCCCATAACTCTCTAGCGGTAGTATCTCAATGGGCGGCCGTTGGATCAGCAAGCTGACCATGAGCAGCAGCAGTCCTCTGAAGACGAGTCTCTATAAGAGAACTCCCTGAGGGGAAGAAACACTCACAGGAGACAGAGTAGGACTATGTTTCCTCCTCAAAGGATGATCAGGAACGGGGGAAACTAAATCGGCAGTAACAGCTGGAGAGTCTGGAGGAGCAGGGACGTCAGTAGAAGCCACAGAGGACAACTCTAACACCACGACGTCAACGAGCGCACTTGCACCCAGGAGGAGGATGAGTTGCAGCAAGGAATCCTTGGAGGGCGGACCAAGAAGCTCCAAGGATGACCATACCTGCAAAACAGAAGACATAGACAAGGCCTCACCTGAATGGAGAGGTGGGGCCGCTTCGCTAGGAGAAGCAACACCATCTCTCGAGGACCAGGATTGGCCACATATAAAAGGGTCTACGCTACTACCCGACGGTCTCTCAGAAGAGGCCGAACGAGTAGGAGCTCAGGAGGAAGGTCGAGACGGAAGAAAAGGCCTTGGGTTTTTCCCTTTTGAAGGAGAAATATCTCGTTTAGACTTCTTCTTCCGTCGTCACCAAAACCTCTCTCACTGGGAGGCAGACCACTCCCGATACTCAATACACTGTTTACCACTATCACATCGTTGACCTCTGCAGGCGGGACAAAGGGTGTGGTGATCAGTTTCCACAGCCGACAAGAAGGTTCTGCAGGGCCGGCCATCGAGTCCAGGGCAGGTGCGCATGGTCGCAGAAGTCAACACACACACACTAACACAAAGAGAAAGCACAAAAGAATTGATGGCAGTCCAATAATAACGGCGAAGGATGAGGAACGGCAACAACCGTGCACTATCCGAGCCAAAAGCAAAGTGAGCTAAATCATCGGTGTGCGAGTGGGAGTGGTAGCAAGGTAACCCCCCTACCCCGACTAACTAGCGGTATGGGTAGTAAACCCTCGCTAAATTTCAGCTTCGCTGAAAGTAATACCTCTAAATAAATAGCGTAGGTTTGTATTCCAGTTATGGAACAATTGTATTTTTCCCAGCAATACAAACGAGAAGCTCTTTACTGTGGAGTGTTATTTTGACGAAGCTGAAACCAGCCGATAAACTTTTTTGACAGGGTGTAACTGCTAGTTAGCGGTGCAGATCGGAGTAAGTAAGCCTCCCACTCACAGCAGCAAGAGACTAACCGTCACTTTTGTAATTATGGAAGGACTTTCAGGGGGTTGGTACTGGCGGGATCAGTACACGGCTGTATTCTTAGTCAGCCGTCATGATACATACGCCTGGCTACTATCACACATATTGTAACCAAAAAAATTAAATTTTAAACTGTTACCATCTATAACTATTTCTTTGTAATAACATAAAAGCATATAGAGAATTAATAGTACATTGTTAATAGACTGTTTTCTTATTTTTGTATAGAGATTGAATTTCATGTTTCTCTCATTTATAAATAAGTCTGATTTTAATGTTATGAATGTTGTAAAGTCTACTAACATATAAGAAATTAAAATAAAATTGACACAGGTGGGGTTGTCTCGATGTAGGCAGAGCTGGGTATTACTGTACTTACCGTCAGGGTAAGACATTGCTAACGGCATGCGCAGCTCAACATTACCGATTGCCAGTACAGTACATACGGAACTTGATGTTTGGCCAAACAAGAACCATTATATTCATGGTAACACATTTTGAACAGAAAATATATGTTTTCCTGTAGTAAATAATGTGATTTCACCGAATTTAACTTCATTTCAATCACAGCCATAAAGATCACCACGAGTTAGCCGTACTGTTTGTTCTGTTTGTTTGCGATTGAAATGAAGGTCACATTCAGTAAAATCATGTTCTTTATACTACAGGAAAATATATACATTTTTTTTTTCGAAATGATTCCCTTACAGTAAGTAAAACTTTACTCAGAGCTGTTTTAGGGCATTGTAATCATTGGGACAATTTGTCTTGAGCCAATTTTTTTTTGAGACGAGTTGTCTCGGAGCCTTTGTATATCAGCGGCCAGTTCCTCACACATTGATTAAAAACAGGCATGAACCAGCCTAAACTTTCCCCCTTAACCTAACCTACAACCCATGTCCTTACCTACTTGCCTAATGGGAGGGGAGGCTAACGCGCCCCCCCCCCCTTACACTGCCGTATTCTAAGTTAGAAATAATAATACATAAAGTTGGCTGCTATTATACATACACCCCAATCATGTTCTTTACTACAGGAAAATATATATTTTTTGTTCGAAATGATTCCCTTACGGAACATAAAACTTTACCCAGAGCTGTTTTAAGGGTGTTGTAAACTTTGGAACAATTTGTCTTGAGCCAATTTGTCTGGATAGGGCCAGAGTTGTCTTGGGCCAAGAAGAGTCCTGAACCAAACACCAAACCTTCCACAGGGCCACATTATTCTTCCACATGATTAAAACTGTAAACACAACCAAAACAAAACAAAACAATCATACAATTTCACGTATAACGAAGCCCTAATGTGCCCGGCCAACCGTAAGATACAAATGACTGTAGAGGGCCTATTTCTTACCTAAAATATACACTTCTTAAGTCCAACTCTAATGTTGCAGGCAATAATTGTGATTAGAACCTGCGTGGTCTAGTAAATTATATCATATTTCACCTAATTCCTGGTATACATACTGTATATGACGAGACTCTTCCGTGACGTCTGGACTTTCTAATCGTATACACAAATTCAAAAGAAATCAAAACAAAAACAACGTACTACGAGTGTAAAATAATTTTATAACATTTATATTCGATTTGGCTTTTAAATGTGTTTTATTTAATCCTATCTGATAATCTTTTTAATTATATTACATATTATTGCACATATATTCTGTATTTCACAATGAATTAAACCAGATTTCAAGTTCTTGAATATAAACTATGAGTATAAAAAGATCATCCTTGGGATCATAGTAACTGATATTTATGCTTTTTAACATTTATATTTACTTTTTTTTGTGATTCATAAATATATATTATTCATATATTTAGAGGCAAATTGATATGACAATCTTCAGTGAAGGACCATGGACAGACTACGAGCCTAAAAGTAATTGACAAATTTCAAAAGTGAAAAAATGAGAAAATATACATCAGATTATATATCATTACCATCTTCATCTGCTCTTACACCTATTGATGCTAAGGGGCTCGGTTATATTTCACCAGTCGTCTCTATCTTGAGCTTTTAAATCAATACTTCTCCATTCATCTCCTACGAGCGCAGATCCAGCAAGTTAAAAAGGGGGAACTGTAAGCCCCCGAAGACCGTCGCAATTTTAATCTATTTAAGAGCAATTTTTTCATGTATCTGAAATCCTTTTCTCCTTATAATTGCATTTATAACGTGAATACGCATTAGGCAATAACAGCATCCCGATAATATATATAAAAATACAGCAGTAATCTCTACGATAATACTTTTAATACTATACATTCCCGGGAAACCCCATCAACCGACTACCTCTTGAGTTATGTTGACTGATTGAATTGTAATTAGTTTCCCCACCATTTCTAACTTGATTCATATCATAAACACAATCTCTTTATTTCCAGTTCATACGTAATTAATTTTTACCATTTGAGAGAGAGAGAGAGAGAGAGAGAGAGAGAGAGAGAGAGAGAGAGAGAGAGGAGAGAGAGAGAGAGAGAGAGAGAGAGAGAGAGAGAGATGTGGGGTGAACACAGAATACAAAGTGCATGAATACTGCGTGACTATGACCAATGGGGAGAGAGGGAATTGGGAAAAGTAGAAAAGATGATATTTGAGAGAGAGAGAGAGAGAGAGAGAGAGAGAGAGAGAGAGAGAGAGAGAGAGAGAGAGAGAGAGAGAGAGAGAGAGAGAGAGAGAGAGAAAGGATGATCTCAATCTTCCTCATCTCTTTTACTATATTCTTCTTGTAGCAACTATTGAACGGAAGATGTTGATTATTGTCTTCATTTAAGTTTCAAGGTTTTCGTAAATTCCTAACTTTATATCATGAATTTTTTTTAATTTATTCATATTAGACATTTGCCCAAAGAAAAGGCTTGTTTCTATTTCTTTGAAGACTTTCCTTTTCTTTTTACCTTGCCAATTAAAATGATTTAACTTTAATACTCACCTAATACACTGAAATAAACAGCCTATGATTGTTTGGAACTAATATTAAGATTGTTTTTGGAAATTAATTCCCTCATCACTAAGGTAAAATTTATAATTATAATTTATGTAATCTATTACACTTTACCAAAGCATTGAACAGCTACAACAACCTAGCATTGCTTAATCAAATATCTAAGGACATCAAGTGATGAAAAATATTAAAAAAAGTAAAACCTTCATCATTCATGGTGCCACATGCTACAGTTACATTAAAGGAACAGAAATCCTTTAATATGTACCACCGCCAGGTTTCCACATGTAGAAGTCACCATCCAGGAGATACAAAATACTTTAAGGAAAAACCAGCCTCGGAAATTGGTTTTAATTACATATTGATTTATCTTTATTTGAAAGCCTTTTGTGTCTTCCTGGGGGACCACCACCACTGCCTGAAGGTAATAAACTCACCACTTTATGTTAAGATCCAATACGTAGGCCCAGGAGTTGATCTGGCCCTGGTAGTATGCTGTTGGGGGTGGCTTCCTGGGCCGTTGCTCTTGCCATACCTAAAAAAACTTTTTTATGATATCAACCATTTGTTGAATTTCTAGTGAAGTGTCCTTTTTCTAGAAGAGTTGCTTACCATAACTAAAAAATCTATGCTACCCATACGAAGTGAGAAGAAGCCACTGAACAATTACAGTGCAGCTCTTCTGGGAGGACACTAAAATGAAACAATTGTTCTCTGATCTTAAATAGTGCGATAGCCTCTTTACCATGGCCTTTCACTGTCTTGGGGTAGAGTTCTCTTGCTTGAGGGTAAACTTGGGCACACTATTCTATTTTATTTCTCTTCCCTTGTTTTTCTTAAGTTTTTTATAGTTTGTATGTGAAATATTTATTTTAATGTTGTTACTATTCTTGAAATGTTTTATAATAATTGTCAATTACTTTTCTTGAAGTTTCCTTATTTCGTTTCGTCACTGGGATATAATCCTTGTTAGAGCCCTAGGGCTTATAGCATTCTGCTTTTCCAACTAGGGATGTAGTTTAGCAAATAATAATAATAATAATAATAATAATAATAATAATAATAATAATAATAATAATAATAATAATAATAATAATAATAATAATAATAATAATAATTAGTTGAAAAGCCAACAACACTCATTCCAGTGTGGGCAAAGATCCCTCATTTTCCTTAAACCATTTGTATTTTACTTTTCCCCCGACCACCCACCCCCACACGAATATGGAGTTACCAACCCACAATCAATGATACTCTCCTGTTTTGACAAAGATGACCAATCAGTAAGCGAACAATGTACATTGTGAAATGTGAAATGTTCCCGAATGAACATCATAAAACAACCGTGGAGGTCCTGTAGAGAGTAGGGTTCCCCAAGGTGGGGTTCCCCTGCTGTACGGGACCAGATAAGCAGCCCTTAAAGTAAAGTAAAGTCAGTCATTCCTGACACTTTCATCTGAGACTGCTTTAGAAACTTTTTGTCCGGATTTTAAGGTTTAAAGGCCACTCATGAATGGCAGAAGTAAGGGACATTAACAATAACCTAGCAGGACAAAGCTCCAGAGAATTACCATATATACATATGATCAGCACCAAATGCCCTCTTCACCCAAGCTAGGACCAGGGAGGGGTAGAGAATTGTAGACCTGTAGGTTCCCCAAAACCCCCATCCTTAACTCTCAAGGATGGTGAGGTTGCAGACACTACAAGAAACTATCGTGCTTGAGCAGGTATTGAAAACCTATCCAGCGGATCGCCTGGTAGAGGCGTTTTCAATAGGCTAATTCCCTAGTACTATCCCAAAGGGTTTTGGTAGCATATTGAAAAAGTCAATGCCTAGCAATCTGCTGGACTGAGGTTTGAGACTAAGACATTAGAAAACCATGGTTCAGAGGCTATGGCACTACCCAAGAGCAAAGAACAAGGGTTAGATTTTATATATATATATATATAAAACACCAGTGAATTTTTTTAAATAAGCCACAAATACTATTCAAAATCAAATTCGTTCTGCCATCGACATTATTTCCACATTCAGTGGAAATAAGGTGTCTTTGAATCTCGAGATGTTTTAGATTGCCAGTGAATCATTGTAAATAAGCATTAGATTGATAAAGGAATAAAATTCAAAAAGATATTCTTTTAAGCTAAACTTGAACTTATTCGTTAGCTTCTATGGTATAGAGGGACCATGCTCAACTGCCTAGAAAGGCAACGGACATGGTTAAACTCTACGGGGTTTGCAATGAAGATTCCACTTAGTCGGATTGTCTTAGCGGTGCTTTCGATAGTCGTGCACGAACTGCTAACCAATGATTTAAGGGCCAATGGTATCGAAACTCTTCATAGTCTAATCTGAAGATAATTCATAGTCTTTCTTCATTAATTCTCCCTTAGTTTTTCTTATAGTAATAATAAGAAGAATATAGTTCGTGTATTCTATTAAATGATTTAACAATGTTTAATCTTTTCTGGACACAGTAATATATAACGAATATATTAGAAAATAAAATTACTTTAACTTATGGTCAGGATTTTATTCAATTGTTAAAATACAAATTGGTAATATAAATTAGTTAAAACTGATTATAAGGATCATTCATTAAGAAAAAAACTATTGTCTGAGCTTTAGAATTCTTTCGTATAGAATATATTCTTTTGTAAACAAGAACAACAAAATACAATTATATAAAAGAAATGGAATGTGTTATATCCCATTTATGTTTTATTTGACTGTGAATTTAAAACTCAAGAAGGGTTTCTAGTCATCTTGTTTGGTAAAACAAGTGAAAAAGCATTTTCAGAATACTGATGGTGACGTGGCAAAAAAGACTTTGGTGTTATGGCTTATAAAACAATAATATACCATTCTAAAGGCATTTTAAGTCCTAGAATAGAATATAGTTAATCATTAAGGAATATTCCATACTAAAGATGGCTATATATAGATAAAAACCTTAAAAAAAAATCGAGATTTGTTGTTAGCAGACGAATCAATTTAGGGAAACAAAGCTAAAGTGATGAGATAAAAACATACAAATTGTCCCATTCTATCATGTAAACTTCAGCTTTAATTCTGATACTACTGTTCCTATGCTCCATTTAATGATTTATTGATATTTATTATTCATTATAGGATCGTAATCTCAGGAAATTCATGGACACGGCGATGGTATGGACACCTACTGACAGTAAAGGTAACTATTTTAATAAATACTATATTCAATGCTTTCTTGCAACTTTGTATATCCAAAGAAGGTATTTTGTGCAAGACATGCACTATTCTATCATTGTAATATAAGAAGAATATATTAGAAAATATAATTACTTTTAATTGGAGTTATACTATATCCAATAGTGACGATAAATACTGAGAAGAAAATTAAAATAAAAAATTTACTAGCCACTTCTAGCAACTTCAACCTTGCCCATATTAGTCATCAAAAGAGCTATTGTTCAAGTTTTAAAATTCTTATGGATAAAATATATTCTATGGACAGAACTAATACAAAATATATCTATATAAGATTATGAACTCTTTTAGATATCATCAAAGTCCTATTTGATTGTAAAATTAGAAATCTTGAAGGTATTTTGCTCATTTTTTCTGGTAAAACAAGTGGCTGACTCTGTTTCATATATCCGCCTGCTAACTATTTTACCAAAGAGGATTAACAAAAAACCTTAAGATTTTCTAATTTTACAATCAAATTAATCAGTAATAATATATAACGAACTTTAATTATAGGAAATAAATATATTCTGTTTTATATTATTAAATAAAATATATTTTATATAGAAAAAAATCAGAGCTCAGACAATAGGTATTTTAATGAATACTCTCAGATATAAAAGTCACTGGTAGTTTTTTAAATTCAATTTTTAAATAGTTTTCCTCCTAGCAATTGAACACATTATTACTCCAAAGAAAAGTAATACTATTTGTTAATATATTCGTCTTACATTGCAATGATTAAATAGTGTATGTCTTGCACAAAACAGCATCTTTGATATACTAAGTTGCAACTCTTATTACTTTTTTTTGCTTTATTTTAGTTACGTTTACAGTCAACAGGTGCCCATACTATCACTGTCTCCACGAATTTTTTTGAGATTACAAGCCTATTAGCCATTTATTATAATAGACGAAAAATATCTAAAAAGTTGAAAATTAAGTTTACAAATTGCAATTAGACATTTAGTAATATTTTATTTTAACAATTTAGTTTTATTTCCCAAAGTAAATTCGTCTGCTAACAATAAAACTCGATTTCTTAATGTTTTCACCTAGATACAGTTGTCTCTAGATTGGAATATCCTTAAATTATTAATTATATTATATTCTAAGGCTGAAAATTGCCTTTATAATGGCTTATTAATGTTTTATAAGCAATAACACCAAATTCTATTTTTGCCACGTCACCATCACCCTTGGAAAATGCTTTACCACTTGTGTTACCAAACAAGATGACTAAAACCCATTCAAAATATCAACTTTTACAGCCAAATAAAACATTAATTTTATCTAATACATATTTCTTTCATACACAAATGAATTTTTGGTACTAATCTCCAAAAACTTATATTTTATATGAAAGAATTTTAAAGTTTAGACTATAGGTATTTTGATGAAGCATCTTTGCCCAGAGAAAAGTTTCTAGCGTTTTTTTTTTTTTTTTCAAATTTATTCATATTTTCTGTTATCTTAAATATGTCTCCAAATTAAAGTAATTCTACTTTTTAATTTTTTTTATTCTTATTATTGTTTATTTTTTGTGTGGCTACTCATTGTAAAGAAAATAGCCCAGGTAACCACATATGTACATAAGTATATATATATATATATATATATATATATATATATATATATATATATATATATATATATATATATATACATATACATATACATATACATATACATATATATATATGTACATATATATATATGTACGTATGTATGTATGTATGTATGTGCTATTTGCTACAGAATTTCCTCCTCTGTAGCTCTGTAGTTGTTGGCCTTTTACCCTTTTTGAAATACGAGTGTGGGGCTTCTCTTCTTTCATCTTCTACAACCATTTCTAAAGAGAAGTTACTGCGAATTATGCTATTTTTTTTTTCTTTTTTAAAAACCACAGCTGTAATGAAATTATTGACCTTTAAGATGAAAATCACGTTGACCTTGGTGATATCAAGGCAAATCCTTGCCTAATAAATTATGGTTTATCGATGGAGTTTATGACTTTCTTAGTTTTCTAATAATTTATAGATCACAGTTCTTAATGATGGGGAATAGGACAAGGATTGGAAACTGTGCACTATCTCAAGCCTGACCTCAAGGAAAAAAAATATAACTCGCTCACATACATTTATGACGATATAACTGTTCACAGCTGTTTTTTTTTATTTCAATGCAGTCATTTTAGATAAATACAAAGAATAAAAGATGAATAAACTATTTTATGAGAATAAAATTGCATACACAAATAGAGGAATAACAGTGAATAAAAATAATAAAAGTAGAGAATAACTGAATAAACAAATTAAAACAGAATAAAAATAATCAAATCAATTTAATATTTCAACTAATCAAAAATAGTTATTAATACAATAATAATCATATATAAAATATGATACATATATAAACAAAACTATGTAAGTGAAAGCGCTAAGAAATACAAAAGAAATATATAGATAAGAGCAATATATATATATATATATATATATATATATATATATATATATATATATATATATATATATATATATATATATATATATATTGTAAATGCCATTACTATGACAAAGGACAAATTTCAACTAATATAAATCAAAATAAAAACAGCCATACAAGTCAGTATTTAGTCCAACGCTCATTATTATCCATTACACTGCGTAGCCCTTGAGGCATAAATGCTACATGGTTGTATACAATTTGTGGCCTCCTTCGAAGCGCTTCCAATTGTTTCAGCATCAGCTACATAAGTTGAATTAAAGTCCTTTCTTCTCCAGAATTCCAGGCATTCACAATGCAAGGTCACATATTTTCTATTGGGTTGAGGTCACAGGCTTTCCTGAGCGACGGCAGTAGTTCAATGTGTCCTCACTGGTCAAACCACCTCTTAGCAATATTGGCCTTGTGAATGGAACAGTTGTCCTGCATAAAGATGATGCGTTCTGGATACGGGTGGCCATACGAATGCACTGTGGGAACCATCACCTCCTCCAGTCTTCTTTGTTTGCATCTTCTCCCACTTCTATGTGGGGTCAATGTTTCTGGCCAGTGTTCTCCATCTACCTCTGTCCCACACTTCATCACCGGTTAATCCCTTTGATCGAAGGTTATCTTCGATACAGTCCATCCACCTTCGCTTTGGTCTCCCTCTCCTTCTCGTTCCCTGTATCTCCATTTCCATCACTCTCCTCCCAATATACTGTTCATCTCTTCTCATTACATGACCATACCACCTCAGTCTACTTTCTTGGATCTTATCTGATAGTTCTCTAACTCCTGTGGTACCCCTAATTACCTCATTCCGTATCTTATATCTTCTTGTCACCCTGCACATTCATCTCAACACCCTCATCTCCGCCACATGCAGTTTCTTCTCTTCTGTCTTTATTGCCCACATCTCCGCTACATACCTCATTGCCGGTCTCACAACTCATCACCTCCTCCAGTATTTCTAAATATTTGTCAGCAGTGAGCCTTCCGTCTATCAGGGATCCCAAACAGGAGAACTGAATCCAATCTCAACAGTTGGCCGTAAGGTGCTCATTCCTAGCATCCGTGTAGATATTCTCCTCCTCATATCTTTTGTGGAAATAGAACATAAAACAAAGTTACGATAAACAATAAATAAGTTATTATCATAAATACCGAGCCTAAAGTTGAACTTGCACCAGGAAGACAAAAAACTATCAGTAATAAATGCAATTTCTATTGATTATCTCTACAATTGATATTGTAAAGGCAAATATATTTTTAGGTTCCTTATAAAAGAAAAAAATAGTAAATTGATATTAACAATATACTGTAGTATTTTTTTTGACATACCTTTTATTCAAAGAGCTGCTGCTATGTCTTTTAAGTAATCAGGTTTCTCTCTGAAATCAGAACAAAAATAAATTGTTGTGCCATAAACATCCTTTTCAAAAAGTGCTTAAATGGATACGAAATTTATCACTAAAACTTGAATAACATATTTCCTAAAATTAAGGTTTCCTTACAGTACAACAAGAAGTATTTCATATTAGAATTGATTATACAAATCAATTAAACAACCTTATAACAATTAGAAATGATTTAATAACCCTGGATAGGTATTGTTATTTCCCCACCTTGGATAGGTTTCCATGAGTCGACCTCGACCTGGTCCCAAAAAAATCATTAGAAATTAATAATGAAGCCAATTCAATAGCTTCTATAATAAAACAAAATTCAAAGAATATTTTAATACTCAAAAATAATAAATAAAGTCCAAAATAAACATTATTACAAATAAATTAAAAATAATGAGTATAAAAAAATTACTACAAAAATATTCACCTAAAATCTAAATATGGAAATAAACTGAAAAAATTCTAAGCACTTTTTCTACGATAATTGAGCACCCTTTGGTCAGATTCAGGACGAGGGGGGTGGGGAGGGGACAACAAGGTAAGTTTTCTTAAAATGAGAAAAAAAGTAAATGTTTTTTTGACCCAAAAAAAAAATCAATCCTCTTTTCAACATTTATTTGCGGTAGGTAAATAACAGTTTACTGAAATTTTTACAGGATATTGTATTATATCTTACAACAAAAATGTGTAAAAGAATCTCAAAATGGCTGCCAACCACACCACCTTGTAAGGCCAAATCTGTTATCTGAAAAGGATAAAAATATGTCAATATCAGCGAGTTATTTACTTATATAATTATTAGAAGATTTGCATAGAAATATTGTGGTAGATAGTATGAAGTTTATAGATTATTTACCAATTAAAAAAATAAAATAATGATCATAATTAAGTTATCATAAAGGTACAAACTTACAAAAACCTGAAAAATAATAAACTATTTTATAAAAACATACAGGGTAGAAGACATTCACAAACACTTTACAACAAACATATCTTTTATATGCGCCTAAAAACTACTAAGCATTCGATAATTATATAAAAACTTTGATATTTCCCAACTTACCTTAACCAGGCTTTCAGAATTACCTTACAGAAATGTGCTATGAACCTGACCACTATACAGCAATTTGTACCTTAAGATATACTTCTATGCAATCAAGTTTTTTACCCCCAAAATACCTGACACAATAAGACCTACCTAAAGACCATCAAGTCCAAAGTTCTATAAAGTGATTTGACTTAAGATTGCAAAATGTATTTCATCTAAAGATAACCAACAAAAAAAGTACCACTTAATCTACTGTATCACTATTCCTGTATTATCCCCCTTTGCATTTTTTAGAGCTATTGATACTAATGTAATATGTTGAAACTATTTCAACCGCAGGAAATATTATCATTAAGTTCTAAAGGTGCTTTTCCCTTTCAGTACAAGCAGGAGACTTTAAACCAATGGTGTTATGGTCATAGTTAGCCATGCTTATAAAATTTTGTAGTGTATTGAAGCACACCATGTATGAAGCATGTTGCCACTGTCTCACCACAATGAGGTCATGACCTTCGAGACAGGGGGGACGTCCACTGTACAAGATCAGTACCATGCACCCACCACCATGTGTTGCGAGCACATGTTGGAAGCACATGTCACCAACACTTGAGCGTCTCTGGAACCCCAAACCAGAGCGGATCAAAGTAGTAACAATCAAGAGGTTTGTGATCACCCCAAGATTGAGACTACCCCGACAACCGAAACCTTATGTTGAGGGGGTTCTAAGTCCCTCGCTATAAGGTAACGGAACCGTTTACTAGCCGGTTTCTGACTTTCGCCAGAAACCGGATGTTCCAAAACACGCCTTTAACACTGTAACCAACCCGTGACAGAGTCACATTAGTAAGCCAGGAATCAGCGTGATCCGCGCATAAGCGCTATGATGTGCCTTTACACCTCACTGAGCCCAGACAGGCTCAGCCAGGAATCAGCACATTAGGTCACAGGTCAGCTAGGAATCGGCATACTTTTGCAAGTCTTTCCTTTCAGCCTAACTGACCCGGACACCATCACGCCTTTAACACTGTAACCAACCCGTGACAGAGTCACAGAAGTAAGCCAAGAATCAGCGTGAATCGCGCATGAGCGCTATGATGTGCCTTCACACCTCACTGAGCCCAGACAGGCTCAGCCAGGAATCAACACATTAGGTCACAGGTCAGCTAGGAATCGGCATACTTTTGCAAGTCTTTCCTTTCAGCCTAACTGACCCGGACACCATCACGCCTTTAACACTGTAACCAACCCGTGACAGAGTCACAGAAGTAAGCCAAGAATCAGCGTGAATCGCGCATGAGCGCTATGATGTGCCTTCACACCTCACTGAGCCCAGACAGGCGCAGCCAGGAATCAGCACATTAGGTCACAGAGGTCACCTAGGAATCGGCATACTTTTGCAAGTCTTTCCTTTAAGCCTAACTGACCCGGACCTTGGAGATAAAAAGTGGGAAGTAAAGTAATAAGTGATATAGACTCTTAGAGAATGTTAGTAAAGGATTTGGTTAAAGTCTCCTGCAATTGATCATTAGCATACCTTCATAATCTAGCAATGATACCTAACTCAGTATATCTAATTCGTTGCTTTGGCTGTTGCTTCCTTTCTATATAGAGGACTACTTTTTGACTATCACTATCAATACTTTCTTTACATATATCGCCGTCTACTTTGGGTACTTATGCCTATTTTCTTCCTCAGAGGACTAGGCTACTCTGTCAATATATTTAACTTTTCTTCCATGAAGGGCTACTCTGGACAGTACAGTCACTGGTTTTCTTTTCATTAATTAAAGACTGAAATCAAAATACCCTATAAAGTTGAAAAAACTTTGCAAATATTGAAGACTGCTGAATAAAGTTCTATTATCAATCAATGAAAGTTTGCCTGCCTACATCACAAACTGTCTAAGAACATAGAATGACCATAAATTACTAGTCTTTTGTTCCGATAAAAAACTAATGTTAAATAAAAAAAAAAAGTGAAAGATTAAAAACTTGCAGCAGGAGAGACATCACGGGCAGCAGAAGAGACGTCATGGGCAGCAGAAGAGACAAAACACGCAGCAGAAGAGACAGCACACGCAGCAGAAGAGACATCACACGCAGCAGGAGTGACTAGTTTTCTAAGATATTTGACAGCCAGACTCGGTAGAACTTCAAAAGTTCAAACCTTTAGAAAATATTTTTTGTTGTGTAAATAAATCCCGAATACAATAAAAAGGAACGCACAAAAATGTCGGGTAAATAAATCCCGAATACAATAAAAACGAACGCACAAAAATGTCGGGTAAATAAATCCCGAATACAATAAAAACGAACGCACTAAAATGTCGGGTAAATAAATCCCGAATACAATAAAAACGAACGCACTAAAATGTCGGGTAAATAAATCCCGAATACAATAAAAACGAACGCACTAAAATGTCGGGTAAATAAATCCCGAATACAATAAAAACGAACGCACTAAAATGTCGGGTAAATAAATCCCGAATACAATAAAAACGAACGCACTAAAATGTCGGGTAAATAAATCCCGAATACAATAAAAACGAACGCACTAAAATGTCGGGTAAATAAATCCCGAATACAATAAAAACAAACGCACTAAAATGTCGGGTAAATAAATCCCGAATACAATAAAAACGAACGCACAAAAATGATGGGTAAATAAATCCCGAATACAATAAAAACGAACGCACTAAAATGTCGGGTAAATAAATCCCGAATACAATAAAAAGGAACGCACTAAAATGTCGGGTAAATAAATCCCGAATACAATAAAAACGAACGCACAAAAATGTCGGGTAAATAAATCCTGAATACAATAAAAACGAACGCACAAAAATGTCGGGTAAATAAATCCCGAATACAATAAAAACGAACGCACAAAAATGAACGCACATAAATGACGGGTAAATAAATCTCGAATACAATAAAAACGAACGCACTAAAATGTCGGGTAAATAAATCCCGAATGCAATAAAAACGAACGCACAAAAATGTCGGGTAAATAAATCACGAATACAATAAAAACGAACACACTAAAATGTCGGGTAAATAAATCCCGAATACAATAAAAACGAACGCACTAAAATGACGGGTAAATAAATCCCGAATACAATAAAAACGAACGCACAAAAATGTCGGGTAAATAAATCCCGAATACAATAAAAACGAACGCACAAAAATGTCGGCTAAATAAATCCCGAATACAATAAAAACGAGCGCACAAAAATGTCGGGTAAATAAATCCCGAACACAATAAAAACTAACGCACAAAAACGAACGCACAAAAATGTCAGGTAAATAAATCCCGAATACAATAAAAACGAACGCACAAAAATGACGGGTAAATAAATCCCGAATACAATAAAAACGAACGCACAAAAATGTCGGGTAAATAAATCCCGAATACAATAAAAACGAACGCACAAAAATGTCGGGTAAATAAATCCCGAATACAATAAAAACGAACGCACAAAAATGTCGGGTAAATAAATCCCGAATACAATAAAAACGAACACACAAAAATGAACGCACAAAAATGTCGGGTAAATAAATCCCGAATACAATAAAAACGAACGCACTAAAATGTCGGGTAAATAAATCCCGAATACAATAAAAACGAACGCACAAAAATGTCGGGTAAATAAATCCCGAATACAATAAAAACGAACGTACAAAAATGTCGGGTAAATAAATCACGAATACAATAAAAACGAACGCACAAAAATGTCGGGTAAATAAATCCCGAATACAATAAAAACGAACGCACAAAAATGTCGGGTAAATAAATCCCGAATACAATAAAAACGAACACACAAAAATGAACGCACAAAAATGACGGGTAAATAAATCCCGAATACAATAAAAACGAACACACAAAAATGTCGGGTAAATAAATCCCGAATACAATAAAAACGAACGCACAAAAATGTCGGGTAAATAAATCCCGAATACAATAAAAACGAACGCACAAAAATGTCGGGTAAATAAATCCCGAATACAATAAAAACGAACACACAAAAATGAACGCACAAAAATGTCGGGTAAATAAATCCCGAATACAATAAAAACGAACACACAAAAATGAACGCACAAAAATGACGGGTAAATAAATCCCGAATACAATAAAAACGAACACACAAAAATGAACGCACAAAAATGTCGGGTAAATAAATCCCGAATACAATAAAAACGAACGCACTAAAATGTCGGGTAAATAAATCCCGAATACAATAAAAACGAACGCACAAAAATGTCGGGTAAATAAATCCCGAATGCAATAAAAACGAACGCACAAAAATGTCGGGTAAATAAATCACGAATACAATAAAAACGAACACACAAAAATGTCGGGTAAATAAATCACGAATACAATAAAAACGAACGCACAAAAATGTCGGGTAAATAAATCCCGAATACAATAAAAACGAACGCACAAAAATGTCGGGTAAATAAATCCCGAATACAATAAAAACGAACACACAAAAATGAACGCACAAAAATAACGGGTAAATAAATCCCGAATACAATAAAAACGAACGCACTAAAATGTCGGGTAAATAAATCCCGAATACAATAAAAACGAACGCACAAAAATGTCGGGTAAATAAATCCCGAATGCAATAAAAACGAACGCACAAAAATGTCGGGTAAATAAATCACGAATACAATAAAAACGAACGCACAAAAATGTCGGGTAAATAAATCCCGAATACAATAAAAACGAACGCACAAAAATGTCGGGTAAATAAATCCGAATACAATAAAAACGAACGCACAAAAATGAACGCACAAAAATGACTGGTAAATAAATCCCGAATACAATAAAAATGATAGTATGAAGTTTATAGATTATTTAGCATTTAAAAATAGAATAATGATCATAATTAAATTATTATATAGGCACAAACTTACAAAAACCTGAAAAATAATAAACTATTTTATAAAAACCTGAAAAATAATAAACTATTTTATAAAAACATAGGGGGCAGAAGACATTCACAAACACTTTACAACAAACCTATTTTTTTATACGCGCCTAAAACCTACTACACATTCGATAATTATATAAAAACTTTGATATTTCACAACTTACCTTAACCAGGCTTTCAGAATTACCTTACAGAAATGTGCTATGAACCTAACCACTATACAGCAATTTGTACCTTAAGATATACTTCTATGCAATCAAGTTTTTTACCCCCAAAATACCTGACACAATAAGACCTACCTAAAGACCATCAAGTCCAAAGTTCTATAAAGTGATTTGACTTAAGATTGCAAAATGTATTTCATCTAAAGATAACCAACAAAAAAAGTACCACTTAATCTACTGTATCACTATTCCTGTATTATCCCCTTTGCATTTTTTAGAGCTATTGATACTAATGTAATATGTTGAAACTATTTCAACCGCAGGAAATATTATCATTAAGTTCTAAAGGTGCTTTTCCCTTTCAGTACAAGCAGGAGACTTTAAACCAATGGTGTTATGGTCATAGTTAGCCATGCTTATAAAATTTTGTAGTGTATTGAAGCACACCATGTATGAAGCATGTTGCCACTGTCTCACCACGATGAGGTCATGACCTTCGAGACAGGGGGGACGTCCACTGTACAAGATCGGTACCATGCACCCACCTCCATGTGTTGCGAGCACATTTTGGGAGCACATGTCACCAACACTTGAGCGTCTCTGGAACCCCAAACCAGAGCGGATCAAAGTAGTAACAATCAAGAGGCTTGTGATCACCCCAACATTGAGACTACCCCGACATCCTGAAACCTTATTTTGAGGGGGGTTCTAAGTCCCTCGCCATAAGGTAACGGAACCGTTTACTAGCCGGTTTCCGACTTTCGCCAGAAACCGGATGTTCCAATACGCCTTTAACACTGTAACCAACCCGTGACAGAGTCACAGAAGTAAGCCAGGAATCAGCGTGAATCGCGCATAAGCGCTATGATGTGCCTTTACACCTCACTGAGCCCAGACAGGCTCAGCCAGGAATCAGCACATTAGGTCACAGAGGTCAGCTAGGAATCGGCATACTTTTGCAAGTCTTTCCTTTAAGCCTAATTGACCCGGACACAAGAGATTTAAAAAGCTGGAAATAAAGTAAGAGGCGACTTAGACTCGTAGAGTACTTTCCATTGTTAGTAATTTTTTGTTAATTAGGTCACAGAGGCCAGCTAGGAATCGGCGTAGTTTTCCGCCTATCTTTATCCCTAACTGACCCGGACCTTGGAGATAAAAAGCTGGAAATAAAGTAAGAGGCGACTTAGACTCGTAGAGTACTTTCCATTGTTAGTAATTTTTTGTTAATTAGGTCACAGAGGCCAGCTAGGAATCGGCGTAGTTTTCCGTCTATCTTTATCCCTAACTGACCCGGACCTTGGAGATAAAAAGTGGGAAGTAAAGTAATAAGTGATATAGACTCTTAGAGAATGTTAGTAAAGGATTTGGCTAAAGTCTCCTGCAATTGACCATTAGCATACCTTCATAAATTAGCAATGATACCTAACTCAGTATATCTAATTCGTTCCTTTGGCTCTTGCTTCCTTTCTATAGAGAGGACTACTTTTGGACTATCACTATCAATACTTTCTTTACATATATCGCCGTCTACTTTGGGTTCTTATGCCTATTTTCTTCCTCAGAGGACTAGGCTACTCTGTCAATCTATCTAACTTTTCTTCCACGAAGGGTTACTCTGGCCAGTACAGTCACTGGTTTTCTTTTCATTAATTGAAGACTGAAATCAAGATACCTTGTAAAGTTGAAAAAACTTTGGCAATATTAAGGAGTGCTGAATAAAGTTCTATTAGGAATCAATGAAAGTTTGACTGCCTACATCACAAACTGTCTAAGAACATAGAATGACCATAAACTACTAGTCTTATGTTCTGATAATCCAGCGATAACATTTGAGAAATTAGAAAAAAAAAATAATGTTAAATTTAACAAAATAACTGAGATTAAAAACTTGCAGCAGAAGAGACGTCATGGGCAGCAGAAGGGACGTCATGGGCAACAGCAGACACAGCACGGGCAGCAGCAAAGACATCATAAGCAGCAGAAGAGACAGTATACGCAGCAGGAGTGACTGGTTTTGTTAAACCTTTAACAGCCGCACTCTGGAGCCTTTTACGGTACCTAGCAACAGCCTTTACAGCCAAGAATGCAGAGGGAGAAGGCAGGCATGGATCTTGGGGTTTACTGGTGGAAGAGTGGTGGTGTTGGCCTACACACTGGACACCCCATGTAGGTGTGTCTGTTGCACGCATTACTTTGTAACTCCATTTCATCAAACTCGTCACTGTCCAGATCACATTTAGAGGGTTTCAGAGCTATTCAAAATCTCTTTCAACATTATCATCTTCATTTTCAATTTCACTTGGCAACAAAAAACATTTTGGGGAAAAATATTACCCACATAAGTTCGTATGTTAGTATTTTAATACGGTTTTGGGGTAAATATTATCCACACAAGTTTGTATCGTATCGAGGTTAGTGGGTAAATATTACCCATACAAGTTTGTATGTTATGGGATAAAATTTAACCAAAGCAAAACATACACAGTCCTAAGATGGCACAAATGCGGATACACTACCTTCCAGCATGAGAGCTAACAGCCAACTGAAACTACACAGACCCACTGGGATGCCACCACCCATACGTCTGTGCGTTCATGAAACAAATGGGTGTAAGGTAAAAATTACCCACAACAGTCTTCTACGGTTAAATCTACCAAACCCCAAAAAGTAATTATGCAATAGACTTGACTTTCTATCTTTATGCTAGTCATGGCAAGTAGTAAATTAATATCAAAATAATATACTGTAGTATTTTTTTGACATACCTTGTATTCGAAGAGCTGCTATGTCTTTTCAGTGATCAGGTTTCTCTCTGAAATCAGAACAAAAATAATATAATAAAAACGAATACATTAAAATGTGTAAATAAATATTCAATAAAATAAAAAAAACTAATACACTAAAATCTTGTGTAAATAAATCTAGAATATAATAAAAACGAAAACACTAAATTGTTGTGTAAATAAATCTTAAATATAATAAAAACGAACACACTAAATTGTTGTGTAAATAAATCTTGAATATAATAAAAACGAACACACTAAATTGTTGTGTAAATTTCGAATATAATAAAAAACGAACACACTAAAATGTTGTGTAAATTTCGAATATAATAAAAACGAACACACTAAAATGTTGTGTAAATAAATATTGAATATAATAAAAACGAACACACTAAAATGTTGTGTAAATAAATCTTGAATATAATAAAAACGAACACACTAAATTGTTGTGTAAATTTCAAATATAATAAAAACGAACACACTAAATTGTTATGTAAATAAATCTTGAATATAATAAAAACGAACACACTAAATTGTTTTGTAAATAAATCTTAAATATAATAAAAACGAACACACTAAAATGTTGTGTAAATAAATCTTGAATATAATAAAAACAAACACCAAAATGTTGTGTAAATAAATCTTGAATATAATAAAAAAGAACACACTAAATTGTTATGTAAATAAATCTTAAATATAATAAAAACGAACACACTAAATTGTTGTGTAAATAAATCTTGAATATAATAAAAACGAACACACTAAATTGTTGTGTAAATTTCGAATATAATAAAAACGAACACACTAAAATGTTGTGTAAATAAATCTTTAATATAATAAAAACGAACAAACTAAAATGTTGTGTAAATAAATCTTGAATATAATAAAAACGAACACACTAAATTGTTTTGTAAATAAATCTTGAATATAATAAAAACGAAAACACTAAATTGTTGTGTAAATAAATCTTGAATATAATAAAAACGAACACTAAATTGTTGTGTAAATTTCGAATATAATAAAAACGAACACTAAAATGTTGTGTAAATAAATATTGAATATAATAAAAACTAACACATTAAAATGGTGTGGAAATAAATCTTGAATATAATTAAAATGAATACACTAAATTGTTGTGTAAATAAATCTTGAATATAGTAAAAACGAACACACTAAATTGTTGTGTAAATTTCGAATATAATAAAAACAAACACACTAAAATGACGGGTAAATAAATCCCGAATACAATAAAAACGAACGCACAAAAATGACGGGTAAATAAATCCCGAATACAATAAAAAGGAACGCACAAAAATGTCGGGTAAATAAATCCCGAATACAATAAAAACGAACGCACAAAAATGTCGGGTAAATAAATCCCGAATACAATAAAAACGAACGCACAAAAATGTCGGGTAAATAAATCCCGAATACAATAAAAACGAACACACAAAAATGAACGCACAAAAATGACGGGTAAATAAATCCCGAATACAATAAAAACGAACGCACTAAAATGTCGGGTAAATAAATCCCGAATACAATAAAAACGAACGCACAAAAATGTCGGGTAAATAAATCCCGAATACAATAAAAACGAACGCACAAAAATGTCGGGTAAATAAATCCCGAATACAATAAAAACGAACGCACAAAAATGTCGGGTAAATAAATCCCGAATACAATAAAAACGAACGCACAAAAATGTCGGGTAAATAAATCCCGAATACAATAAAAACGAACACACAAAAATGAACGCACAAAAATGACGGGTAAATAAATCCCGAATACAATATAAACGAACGCACTAAAATGTCGGGTAAATAAATCCCGAATACAATAAAAACGAACGCACAAAAATGTCGGGTAAATAAATCACGAATACAATAAAAACGAACGCACAAAAATGTCGGGTAAATAAATCCCGAATACAATAAAAACGAACGCACAAAAATGTCGGGTAAATAAATTCCGAATACAATAAAAACGAACGCACAAAAATGTCGGGTAAATAAATCCCGAATACAATAAAAACGAACGCACAAAAATGTCGGGTAAATAAATCCCCCGAATACAATAAAAACGAACGCACAAAAATGTCGGGTAAATAAATCCCGAATACAATAAAAACGAACGCACAAAAATGTCGGGTAAATAAATTCCGAATACAATAAAAACGAACGCACAAAAATGTCGGGTAAATAAATCCCGAATACAATAAAAACGAACGCACAAAAATGTCGGGTAAATAAATCCCGAATACAATAAAAACGAACGCACAAAAATGTCGGGTAAATAAATCCCGAATACAATAAAAACGAACGCACAAAAATGTCGGGTAAATAAATCACGAATACAATAAAAACGAACGCACAAAAATGTCGGGTAAATAAATCCCGAATACAATAAAAACGAACGCACAAAAATGTCGGGTAAACAAATTCCGAATACAATAAAAACGAACGCACAAAAATGTCGGGTAAATAAATCCCGAATACAATAAAAACGAACGCACAAAAATGTCGGGTAAATGAATCCCGAATACAATAAAAACGAACGCACAAAAATGACGGGTAAATAAATCCGAATACAATAAAAACGAACGCACAAAAATGAACGCACAAAAATGACTGGTAAATAAATCCCGAATACAATAAAAATGATAGTATGAAGTTTATAGATTATTTAGCATTTAAAAATAGAATAATGATCATAATTAAATTATTATATAGGCACAAACTTACAAAAACCTGAAAAATAATAAACTATTTTATAAAAACCTGAAAAATAATAAACTATTTTATAAAAACATAGGGGGCAGAAGACATTCACAAACACTTTACAACAAACCTATTTTTTTATACGCGCCTAAAACCTACTACACATTCGATAATTATATAAAAACTTTGATATTTCACAACTTACCTTAACCAGGCTTTCAGAATTACCTTACAGAAATGTGCTATGAACCTAACCACTATACAGCAATTTGTACCTTAAGATATACTTCTATGCAATCAAGTTTTTTACCCCCAAAATACCTGACACAATAAGACCTACCTAAAGACCATCAAGTCCAAAGTTCTATAAAGTGATTTGACTTAAGATTGCAAAATGTATTTCATCTAAAGATAACCAACAAAAAAAGTACCACTTAATCTACTGTATCACTATTCCTGTATTATCCCCTTTGCATTTTTTAGAGCTATTGATACTAATGTAATATGTTGAAACTATTTCAACCGCAGGAAATATTATCATTAAGTTCTAAAGGTGCTTTTCCCTTTCAGTACAAGCAGGAGACTTTAAACCAATGGTGTTATGGTCATAGTTAGCCATGCTTATAAAATTTTGTAGTGTATTGAAGCACACCATGTATGAAGCATGTTGCCACTGTCTCACCACGATGAGGTCATGACCTTCGAGACAGGGGGGACGTCCACTGTACAAGATCGGTACCATGCACCCACCTCCATGTGTTGCGAGCACATTTTGGGAGCACATGTCACCAACACTTGAGCGTCTCTGGAACCCCAAACCAGAGCGGATCAAAGTAGTAACAATCAAGAGGCTTGTGATCACCCCAACATTGAGACTACCCCGACATCCTGAAACCTTATTTTGAGGGGGGTTCTAAGTCCCTCGCCATAAGGTAACGGAACCGTTTACTAGCCGGTTTCCGACTTTCGCCAGAAACCGGATGTTCCAATACGCCTTTAACACTGTAACCAACCCGTGACAGAGTCACAGAAGTAAGCCAGGAATCAGCGTGAATCGCGCATAAGCGCTATGATGTGCCTTTACACCTCACTGAGCCCAGACAGGCTCAGCCAGGAATCAGCACATTAGGTCACAGAGGTCAGCTAGGAATCGGCATACTTTTGCAAGTCTTTCCTTTAAGCCTAACTGACCCGGACACAAGAGATTTAAAAAGCTGGAAATAAAGTAAGAGGCGACTTAGACTCGTAGAGTACTTTCCATTGTTAGTAATTTTTTGTTAATTAGGTCACAGAGGCCAGCTAGGAATCGGCGTAGTTTTCCGCCTATCTTTATCCCTAACTGACCCGGACCTTGGAGATAAAAAGCTGGAAATAAAGTAAGAGGCGACTTAGACTCATAGAGTACTTTCCATTGTTAGTAATTTTTTGTTAATTAGGTCACAGAGGCCAACTAGGAATCGGCGTAGTTTTCCACCTATCTTTATCCCTAACTGACCCGGACCTTGGAGATAAAAAGCTGGAAATAAAGTAAGAGGCGACTTAGACTCGTAGAGTACTTTCCATTGTTAGTAATTTTTTGTTAATTAGGTCACAGAGGCCAGCTAGGAATCGGCGTAGTTTTCCGCCTATCTTTATCCCTAACTGACCCGGACCTTGGAGATAAAAAGTGGGAAGTAAAGTAATAAGTGATATAGACTCTTAGAGAATGTTAGTAAAGGATTTGGCTAAAGTCTCCTGCAATTGACCATTAGCATACCTTCATAAATTAGCAATGATACCTAACTCAGTATATCTAATTCGTTCCTTTGGCTCTTGGTTCCTTTCTATAGAGAGGACTACTTTTGGACTATCACTATCAATACTTTCTTTACATATATCGCCGTCTACTTTGGGTTCTTATGCCTATTTTCTTCCTCAGAGGACTAGGCTACTCTGTCAATCTATCTAACTTTTCTTCCACGAAGGGTTACTCTGGCCAGTACAGTCACTGGTTTTCTTTTCATTAATTGAAGACTGAAATCAAGATACCTTGTAAAGTTGAAAAAACTTTGGCAATATTAAGGAGTGCTGAATAAAGTTCTATTAGGAATCAATGAAAGTTTGACTGCCTACATCACAAACTGTCTAAGAACATAGAATGACCATAAACTACTAGTCTTATGTTCTGATAATCCAGCGATAACATTTGAGAAATTAGAAAAAAAAAATAATGTTAAATTTAACAAAATAACTGAGATTAAAAACTTGCAGCAGAAGAGACGTCATGGGCAGCAGAAGGGACGTCATGGGCAACAGCAGACACAGCACGGGCAGCAGCAAAGACATCATAAGCAGCAGAAGAGACAGTACACGCAGCAGGAGTGACTGGTTTTGTTAAACCTTTAACAGCCGCACTCTGGAGCCTTTTACGGTACCTAGCAACAGCCTTTACAGCCAAGAATGCAGAGGGAGAAGGCAGGCATGGATCTTGGGGTTTACTGGTGGAAGTGGTGGTGGTGTTGGCCTACACACTGGACACCCCATGTAGGTGTGTCTGTTGCACGCATTACTTTGTAACTCCATTTCATCAAACTCGTCACTGTCCAGATCACATTTAGAGGGTTTCAGAGCTATTCAAAATCTCTTTCAACATTATCATCTTCATTTTCAATTTCACTTGGCAACAAAGAACATTTTGGGGAAAAATATTACCCACATAAGTTCGTATGTTAGTATTTTAATACGGTTTTGGGGTAAATATTATCCACACAAGTTTGTATCGTATCGAGGTTAGTGGGTAAATATTACCCATACAAGTTTGTATGTTATGGGATAAAATTTAACCAAAGCAAAACATACACAGTCCTAAGATGGCACAAATGCGGATACACTACCTTCCAGCATGAGAGCTAACAGCCAACTGAAACTACACAGACCCACTGGGATGCCACCACCAATACGTCTGTGCGTTCATGAAACAAATGGGTGTAAGGTAAAAATTACCCACAACAGTCTTCTACGGTTAAATCTACCAAACCCCAAAAAGTAATTATGCAATAGACTTGACTTTCTATCTTTATGCTAGTCATGGCAAGTAGTAAATTAATATTAAAATAATATACTGTAGTATTTTTTTGACATACCTTGTATTCGAAGAGCTGCTATGTCTTTTCAGTGATCAGGTTTCTCTCTGAAATCAGAACAAAAATAATATAATAAAAACGAATACATTAAAATGTGTAAATAAATATTCAATATAATAAAAAAAACTAATACACTAAAATCTTGTGTAAATAAATCTAGAATATAATAAAAACGAAAACACTAAATTGTTGTGTAAATAAATCTTGAATATAATAAAAACGAACACACTAAATTGTTGTGTAAATTTCGAATATAATAAAAACGAACACACTAAAATGTTGTGTAAATAAATCTTTAATATAATAAAAACGAACACACTAAATTGTTGTGTAAATAAATCTTGAATATAATAAAAACGAACACACTAAATTGTTGTGTAAATTTCGAATATAATAAAAACGAACACACTAAATTGTTGTGTAAATAAATCTTGAATATAATAAAAACGAACACACTAAATTGTTGTGTAAATAAATCTTGAATATAATAAAAACAAACACTAAAATGTTGTGTAAATAAATCTTGAATATAATAAAAATAAACACACTAAATTGTTGTGTAAATAAATCTTGAATATAATAAAAACAAACACACTAAAATGTTGTGTAAATAAATCTTGAATATAATAAAAACGAACACTAAATTGTTATGTAAATAAATCTTGAATATAATAAAAACGAACACACTAAATTGTTGTGTAAATAAATCTTGAATATAATAAAAATGAACACACTAAATTGTTGTGTAAATTTCGAATATAATAAAAACGAACACTAAATTGTTATGTAAATAAATCTTGAATATAATAAAAATGAACACACTAAATTGTTGCGTAAATAAATCTTGATTATAATAAAAATGAACACACTAAATTGTTGTGTAAATAAATATTGAATATAATAAAAACGAACAAACTAAATTGTTGTGTAAATTTCTAATATAATAAAAACGAACACACTAAAATGTTGTGTAAATCAATCTTGAATATAATAAAAACGAACACACTAAAATGTTGTGTAAATTTTGAATATAATAAAAAACGAACACACTAAATTGTTTTTTAAATAAATCTTGAATATAATAAAAACGAACACTAAAATGTTGTGTAAATTTTGAATATAATAAAAACGAACACACTAAAATGTTGTGTTGTTAGAATAATATCTATATATATATCTATATATATATATATATATCTATATATATATCTATATATATATATATATATCTATATATATATATATATATTAATTAAATAAAAATGGTCATCAAACTCCAGGGCCACCCCTGGATGCACTCCCTAGCTACAACACAGACTATACCTACACTCTAAGGACACGCGTATTATCACCTAGTTTTTACGTTGAAAATTACGCTTATAAGAGCTACTGAATAGTGTCTAAAGTAAAATATATAATCAAAGAGCAAAGCACCAGAAGTACTCACCATTAAACCGTAGGTATTCCAACTTTTCGAGAAATAGGTCCAAAGGTCACAAAATTCCGATCACAACTAAAATATATTTGAAATCAGACTTTGACAAAAACTAGGTGGTTGATATCGCTCTATCTAATAGAGTAACAGCCAGTGAAGGTTAATTGTCTTTTAACTACCTAAAGAAGGTAACAACCTCTCAAAAACTAGTTGGTTGATATTGCTCTATGTAATAGATTAACAGCCAGTGAAGGTTAATTATCTGGTAACTACCTAAGGAAGGTAACAACCTGTCAATGGGGTAGGAGCACTTTTCTTTATTTCTATTTGCGTGGGTGGGGGAGGGGGGGTGGGGTGGGGGGGGTGGGCCTAAGGTTAAATAGGACTGACGGCAAATTGTATCCACAACAAAATAGTTCTTTATTATTTTGACGGTATTTGAAACAAACTACAATTTGTACAGGATGACTATCGTGAAACACCGATATGCTTGTTTGGCCAATTTGCTGACGATGCTGATTCTGCTATAAACTCGTTCGCAATATCGATTAAGGCATTGCATTTACTTACGATCTGAAATATATATATATATATATATATATATATATATATATATATATATATGTATATATATACACACATATTTTTACATAAAAAATATAATATATATATATATATACACACATATATATATATATATATATATATATATATATATATGTATATATATATGTGTGTATATATACGGAATATTATATATTTATATATATATATATATATATATATATATATATATATATATGTATATATGTGTGTATATATACGGAATATTATATATTTATATATATATATATATATATGTATGTATATATATATATTATATATTCATATCTATATCTATATATATATATATATATATATATATATATATATATATATATATATATAATTCTTTAACACCTTTCATATCTTTTATTTAATCTAATTTCTAGTTTATAGAGGAGAATACTCTAATTATATAATTGGTATTTATGTTATTTGTCTTTGGTTTTAAAGTATGAAGATGAAAACCCCTCAGACGAATACTCCGTTGGAAACACACACAGAGAGAGAGAGAGAGAGAGAGAGAGAGAGAGAAAACTGCTTGTCGGGTAGTTGAGCAACTGGCAGTGAAGGAAATAATCAGCTATTCTCGCCATAGCTATTATTATTATTATTATTATTATTATTATTTCTTGTTAAGCTACAACCCTTTTTGGAAAAGTAGGATGCTATAAGCCCGATGGCTCTAACAGGAAAAATAGCACATTAAGGAAAAGAAATAATCTATATAGGCTATAAGAAGTAATTAATAACAATATAAAATATCCTAAGATCATATATATATATATATATATATATATATATATATATATATATATATATATATATATATATATATATATATATATACACATATACACACACACACACATATATATATATATCTATATATATACATATATATATATATATATATATATATATATATATATATGATAATCTACATAAGGAAAATTGAAAGATGTCTATATGTAGAAATGCTCTACAGTTTCGTCCGCCATTGGACCTCTTCTTGGAGCGTTTATTACGCAAAGAAATGATACACACGTTTGTACATACAAAAAAGGCTTCAAATCGTAAAAAAAAAGAAAACGAAATGATAAAAATTTCCTTTTGCTACCTAACAGGCAAAAGTCACTTAACATGAGGATAAAACATTGCTCAAGTATATTTCATGCCTTTTCCATCAGTGTTTGGACAACAGCATGAGATAACCTTTTGTTTAAAGGCTTTAAAGGCTGCTCATGAATGGCAGAGGCAAGGGACAGTGACATTGCTCTATCAAGCAGGACAATGCCCTAGACTCCTAGAGTCTGAACATATATACATATGATCAGCACCTGAGCCAACCTGGGAGGGCCAGGCAATGGCTGCTGACGACTCAGCAGATAGACCTATAGGCTCCCCCAAATCCCCCTTTCTTAGCTCACAAGGATGGTGAGGATGCAGCGACCAAAGGAACGAACGAGTTTGAGCGGGACTCGAACCCCAGTTTGGCGATCACCAGTCAGGGATGTCATCACATCGGCCACCACAACCCTTGTTATAGTGATTCATTATAGATTGTTGAAATTAACTTCTGACTGAATTTATCAGATACAGTAGGTTTGAAGACAGACTTCATGATACAGTTCATAGGCAAATTCACCTAACTGTACTAGCTAGCAGATCGTTTTATGAGGTATACTCATGCGAAAGTATGAGAGAGTGTATGTAAATTAGCTCTATTTTCATAGCTTGAATCTGGACTTTCAGACCTTCTTTTGTTTGAGGATACACTTGGGCACGTTATTCTATCGTTTATTTTATTTCCTCTCCTCACTGTGTTATTTTCCCTGTTGGAGCCCTTGGGGTTCTAGCATCCAGCTTTTCTAACTAGGGATGTTGCTTAACTAGTAATGATAACAATAATAATAATGCAGTCGAACAGGTATTCAGTTTATTTCTCTCCGATAAATTCCCAAAACTCCTGAACTGGATAAGATACTGAAAGTTAAAGTTGCCTTTTCTATATCTTTCATACTAGGATCTTAAGGTCTTCCCAGTTCACATTTTCAAGATTCTACTTCCTCGTCAAAATTGTATTCGCTTGCTAATTTGTGTGAGTTTGGAAGGGGGAAAGCTGAATCAGCATTTTTAAAGTATTCTAAATAAATCCATTCTAATGCCCTCTTTCCCATAGGCAGGAATAATGCCATCAATGCACCTAAAGCAGGAGCACTGTAGGCAGTACTTGAATGTCTTTGCATTGTCAGGGTAATTCCTATCTGGACCTAGATTTTAACCTCAGACTATACTTCAGTTTCCATTTCAATTATTCCATCTTGCTGTCCAACCATTTGACTTCCTTTCATACAGCAACCACAGGAGTTTCCCCCAGTTTTAAAGAGCTATCGAATGGCCTCCTAGGTCCGAGTTCCTGACTTCAATGTCTCCCAGAAAAACCAACAAATTTCCACAGATTTTGTCATGAGGTTTAGGTCAGTAGAATAGGTTTCAGATGTTCAAATATTAGCCTTTGGGGAATTATATTATGTACAGATTGGCTAGGAACTCTCCAAGGGTACTGCAGTCTTCATAAGCAGTTTTTAAGGTTTAAAGGCCGCTCATGTATGGCAGGGGCCGGGGACAGTGACATTGCCCTATCAAGCAGGACAATGCCTTAGAGACTGACCATATATACATATGATCAGTGCCCAACCCCACTCTCCACCCATGCTAGGACTAAAGAGGGACAGGAAATGGCTGCTGATAACTCAGCAGGTAGACCTATAGGCTCCCCAAACTCTCCATCCTTAGCTCACAAGGATGGTGAGGTTACAGAGACCAAAAGGGCTATGAATTCAAGTGGGACTCGAACCCCAGTCTAGCGATCACATGGCAAGGATGCTACCAGCAGACCACTATTTGTAGATTGGGTTATAATTGTCATTAATATAGCAAAGTTTATTATACTTACCATGAAGTCAGTTCGTCTTGACTTTTTAATTTCATCAACAAACATTCATTTTTGGATTATTTTTATTTATATGTTATTATACTGTGTATATGTTACATACCGATTTTCACGAGGATTTAGTCATTCATTTCCTATATGCCACATCTGGCTACCATATGAACATAGGATATTTTGTATATACATAATAAAATCATTAGACTAATCTTGTGTTTTCCTTTTTGACAGGAAAAGCGAGCTGTTAAAGCTTCAGACGCATGCCATTGGGTGGTGAGTACAGGACAAGTAATATTTTGTTGTGTTTTGTAATAACGCTTAAAATCAGACCTTTCATTGAACACTTTCTTTTTATTCTTCTTAGTGTAGGTAGTAGTAGAATAGAGAGAGAGAGAGAGAGAGAGAGAGAGAGAGAGAGAGAGAGAGAGAGAGAGAGAGAGAGAGAGAGAGAGAGAGAGAGTGCCATTTGCAAGAAACAGATAAGGTTTAAAGTAAAGACAAGATGGTTTAATTCATTAAAAAGGCATATGTCACTTCAAACAGACATAAGAAAGCAACCTTATTGTTCCTTATTATAAGGACCATTATAGCTTGGAGGTTGAAACGTACTACACTCGTCTTTTAACGTTTTTTTTTTGCTTTATAAATATCACATCAAACAATCTACTGAAGCTTTGATTCTCTCTCTCTCTCTCTCTCTCTCTCTCTCTCTCTCTCTCTCTCTCTCTCTCTCTCTCTCTCTTTTCCCCCAAGGTATACAGTATTCTTGTTGACATGCTGTTATGAATATGTATCACTAACGCGAGTGATTTCCTTATTTCCTTTCCTCACTGGGCTATTTTTCCTGTTGGAGCCCTTGGTCATAATTCGTTATAACCTCTTGCTTTTCCAACTAGGGTTGTAGCTTAGCTAATAATAATAATAATAATAATAATAATAATAATGATAATAATAACGTCCCAATTTACAAGTTGTTGACAAACACTACGTATCAAGACTGCAGTATCCTTGGACAGTTTCTGACCAATCTATATAAAATACACTCCCTAAAAGGAGAATATCGGAACATCTGAAACCTAGTCTACTGACATAAACCTCATGACAAAATCCCTGGAAATTTGTTGGCCTTTCAGGGAGATACTTAAGTCAGGCACTGGAGCCTG
>NC_090727.1:62389734-62397234 GCF_036898095.1 Palaemon carinicauda | reverse complement strand
ATCACTCGGCTGTCAGTCTAGAAGGGTCCAGGACTCCAGGGTCAAACAACTAAAATTAGGTAAAAATAAAACTGAGTTTATGGTGGTTGGAAAGAAAAACAGCGTAAGTTATCGGGGTCATATTCGAATAAACATAAATAATAACTGTTCCGAAATCTAGTAAAGTTTGTGATCTAGGCCTATCTCTTGACTGTAACTTGTCTTGCATGCCCAAATAAATAATGCAGTAAAAACTGTTAAGTGTTCATCTTAGAAACATTGCTTTTATAAAGAAGTACCTGGATGACCATTCTGTAAACAAATTTGTGATAAACTGTGTTATTACCAGGATTGACTATTGTAACTCCATCTACTACAATTTACCAAAATTGCAACTTAAGAAATTATAAAACATAATAAACAGAGGAGCAAGACTGATAAAAGGTGTCCCACCTAGAGAAAGGATCACTCCTATACTAATTAATTTACACTGGCTGCCTATCAAAGCGAGAATAGAGTTTAAAGACAATAACCCATCAAATTATTAGAACTTATCTAAGAGAATTGCCACATATTGTACATTCAACAAATCGTATTGACACTAGAATAGTTACAGATGGTTTTAAATAATTTGAACCTAGATATATGTCTACTGTGGGCTCTAGAGCCTTTAAATATGACGAGGGCATTGATAGTAGAAATAGGTAGTGCTTCCTAAATAAATTAAAGTGATTTTACTTAGCTCATATAATGATCATATTTAGATGAGATGAATAGAATATTTATTATATAAACTATTAATTTTCAATTTTGAATACAAAATAATAGGCTAATATGCATTCTAGATAATGAATTTAATGAGAAACATTATGTCTCACAACAGTCGATGGAATTTGACACGATAACAACAACACTTGTTATACACTTTCCAAAATTCCCTGAATGGGTCTTCAACAGTAACTTTTTGACTTGTTCACCGCGTAATGAATTATATCATCTGTATAATCATTAGTGAAATATGTGATCTTAAATAGACTCGAAAATCAAAGAACACTCATCAGTGGACGTAATAGCGAAGGACTTTGGCTGATGCTGTCAGTGGTAAGTACATTATTTATGTATTTGTGGTCAGGAATGAAGGTGGGTTCTTTTGAATATTATACGATTGGTTATGGATAATTTATCATTTTAAGTCAACATTATAAAACGTGAAAAGCTTTTGGTATAGGCATTGTAATAGAATGTGAAAGGTAACGTTAGTATATAGTTATTTTTATGTTGTAAGTATATATTTACGGTTTAAGCGAAAGGTCTATAAATAGAGAGAAATATTAATAGGTTACTAGAAACGTTTAAAGTAATATGCAAGTAATGAGACTACAGTGTTATTGGAGCTCTTGGGCTTGTAGTATCCTGCTTTTCTGTTTGTAGGGATTAACTTATGTAAAAAGATGGCAGTTATTAAATTTTAGAATGTCAAGGTCTAAGGTCTAAGGTCAAGGTAAAGCAAAATGTCAAATTCACGTAATCAGAAATAAGTTTGGACATCATTGTTACAGAGACTTCAAACTTGGTTCATATTTGAATGTAATGAAAATCCACGCAAAATAAGACATGTTAAAGGTCAAAGGTCAAGGTGAAGGTCGAAAAATAAGCTCTACTGTTTTATTCTGGTAGTCTGCCATGTTTTGAATATCGATATTGCTCGTCCTTACGTAATTTAGCTTATTCTTATCTTAGGTAGTTGAGACGGAAACTTTGTTTTTCTTAAATTCTTTCATCTGTATAAGTTATTTAAATCAATATTTTTACAGTATGACACTGTAATCTAATTAGAACCTGAAACATGTTCTATGTATATATATATATATATATATATGTGTGTGTGTGTGTGTGTGTGTGTGTGTAGTATATATACTGTTTATATATATATATATATATATATATATATATATATATACAGTATATATATATACACACACACACACACACACACATATATATATATATATATATATATATATATATATATATATATATATATATATAAATACACACACACACACACACACATATATATATATATATATATATATATATATATATATATGTATATACAGTATATATATATATATATATATATATATATATATATATATATATATATATGTATGTATGTATGTTTATATACACACACATATATATATATATATATATATATATATATATATATACATACATACACACAGTATATCATCATCCACAGCCGTGACTAGTCCACTGCAGGATGAAGGACTCAGACATATACTTTATACTTCCACTCGCCTTTCTTAGTGTTCTCTCTATGCCAGTCTTTACCATCAAATTTTCTTAGCCCGTGAATCCTTCGTCTTCTCTTTCTTCCCCTGCTTTTTTTTTTTTTTTTTTTGTCATATCTAGGGACCCATTCTGTTATTCTTAATGTCCATTCTGTTTCTGTCATTCTCATTATATGTCCTAACCATCTCCATTTCTTTTTCTTACTTGTTAGAATATCCTATACTTTCATTGCTCTCGTATCCGTATTGTTCTTTTTTCTGTGTCTTAGTGTTATTCCCATCATTATTCTTTCCATTGCTCTTTGAGTTGTAAGTAGCTTATGTTTTAAGCCCTTGTGTGTATGTCTGTGAGTGTGTTGTTACTAGTCTCACTTCATCGTATATCCGTTTTTTTTTTCTTTTTTAGTTTTTCTTTATGTAATTTGTTCTTCTTTGTTATTTTCTTTGTTTATGATTTATTTATTATTACCTCTTTCACAATTTCGTACTGGGTTTTCACTATCATCAATATCAACAGGAATAACAACATTCAAAACATTATCATCATCATCATCATCATCATCATCTCCTCCCACGCCTATTGACGCAAAATGCCCACGGTTAGATTTCGCCAGTCGTCTCTGTCTTGAGCTTATAATTCAATACCTCTCCATTCACCATCTCTTACTTCGCGCTTCATAGTCTTCAGCCATGTATGCCTGGGTCTTCCAACTCTTCTAGTGCTTTGTGGGGCCCAACTGAACGTTTGGTGAACTAATCTCTGTTGGGGAGTGCGAAGAGCATGCCCAAACCATCTCCCTCTACCCCTCATCCTGAACTCATCCACATATGGCTTTCGAGTAATCTCTCTTATAGTTTCATTTCTAATCCTGTCCTTCCATTTAACTCCCCTTAATACAGGGGATAATAGTCCTTATATTGCTATGGATTAATTCCTATATTAGGATACAGTTTAAAAGTTTAAAGGCCGCTCATGAATGGCAGAGGCAAGTGGCCTTGAAAATTCATAGCAGGACATTGCCCTAGAATTGTATTCATATGATCAGCGCCCAACCTCCTCTTCACCCAATCTAGGACCAGGGAAGGCCGGGCAATGGCTGCTGATGACTCAGTAGGTAGACCTGCAGGCTCCCTCAAAATTGTCAGTCCATTGCTATGCATTAATTTTATAATAAGATGCGGTTAAAAGGTTTAAAGGCAGCTCATGAATGGCAGAAGTAAAGGGCAGTGACAATGCTCTAGCAGGACATTGCCCTAGCGACTGACCATATATCCCGCTCTCTAGCCAAGCTAGGACCAGGGAGGGCTAGGTAATGGCTGCTGATAACTCAGCAGGTAGACCTGTAGGCTCCCCCAAATCCTCCCATCCTTAGCTCACAATGATGGTGAGGTTGCAGACACCACAAGGAAGTATTAAGTTTAAGCTTGACTCGATCTCCCGTCTAACAGCGAGGCCTACCATTACAGAAAACGGAAGTAGGGTAAACTACACAAAACTCTGGTCGGTTGAGAGGAGATTCCAGGTAACTCCTAAGAAAGTAGTTCTCGGTAAGTATGTTAGGAAAAATACAAATTACTAAAAATTTGTGATTTCGGCCATTTTTTTTATCATATACCTTTTATGTCTCTACATTTCTTAACACTCTTTAGGAAACTCATATATTGACATTTATAATAAAAATCTTTTATTTGTGTATTATTTAGGTAAACATCTCTTTAGGGGAAAGGAAATATTTGTGGAATCATGAATATAAATAGGTTTGTTTTCTTCATACAGAAAGATGGCATTAAAGATACATCAAAAGTGTGAACAGTTAAGATATTATATTAAAACTAGAAAAAAATAACAGAGTATAAGAATGTTCTTGTTGATAGTTTTAGAAATATATTTTAGAATATATCTTTAAAAAAATAGTTCATGATGCTTTATTATTATTATCATTATTATTATTATTATTAAAATTATTATTATTATTATTATTATTATTATTATTATTATTAAGCTACAACCCTAGTTAGAAATGGGGTTTGCTTTGTAAATCTTTATTCTGGAAATGAGGTTTGCCTTGGAAATGTTTGTTCTGGAAATGAGTTTTGCTTTGTAAACGTTTATTCTGGAAATGGGTTTTGCTTTGTAAACGTTACTTTTTAAACGTTAATTCTGGAAATTAGTTTTATTTTGTAATTTTTTACTCTGGAAATGGTTTTGTTTTGTAAACGTTTATTCTAGAAATGGGGTTTGTTTTTTAAACATTAATTCTGGAAATGGGTTTTACTGCGTAAATGTTTATTCTGGAAAGAGTTTTCCTTTGTAAATCTTTAATCTGGAAATGGGTTTTGTTTGGTAAATCTTTATTCTGGAAATGGGGGTTTGCTTTGTAAATCTTTATTCTGGAAATAAGTTTTGCTTTATAAACGTTAATTCTGGAAATCAGTTTTATTTTGTAATTTTTCACTCTGGAAATGGGTTTTGTTTGGTGAATCTTTTTTCTGGAAATTGGTTTTGCTTTGTAAATGTTTATTCTGGAAATGGATTTTGCTTTGTAAACGTCTATTCTGGAAATGGGTTTTGCTTTTTAAACGTTAATTCTAGAAATGGGTTTTACTTCATAATTGTTTATCTGGAAATGGGTTTTGTTTGGTAAATCTTTATTCCGGAAATGGGTTTTGTTTTGTAAACGTTAATTCTGGAAATCAGTTTTATTTTGTAATTTTTCACTCTGGAAATGGGTTTTGTTTGGTGAATCTTTTTTCTGGAAATGGGTTTTGCTTTGTAAATGTTTATTCTGGAAATGGATTTTGCTTTGTAAACGTCTATTCTGGAAATGGGTTTTGCTTTTTAAACGTTAATTCTAGAAATGGGTTTTACTTCATAATTGTTTATCTGGAAATGGGTTTTGTTTGGTAAATCTTTATTCCGGAAATGGGTTTTGTTTTGTAAACGTTAATTCTGGAAATCAGCTTTATTTTGTAATTTTTCACTCTGGAAATGGGTTTTGTTTGGTGAATCTTTTTTCTGGAAATGGGTTTTGCTTTGTAAATGTTTATTCTGGAAATGGATTTTGCTTTGTAAACGTCTATTCTGGAAATGGGTTTTGCTTTTTAAACGTTAATTCTAGAAATGGGTTTTACTTCATAATTGTTTATCTGGAAATGGGTTTTGTTTGGTAAATCTTTATTCCGGAAATGGGTTTTGTTTTGTAAACGTTAATTCTGGAAATCAGTTTTATTTTGTAATTTTTCACTCTGGAAATGGGTTTTGTTTGGTGAATCTTTTTTCTGGAAATGGGTTTTGCTTTGTAAATGTTTATTCTGGAAATGGATTTTGCTTTGTAAACGTCTATTCTGGAAATGGGTTTTGCTTTTTAAACGTTAATTCTAGAAATGGGTTTTACTTCATAATTGTTTATCTGGAAATGGGTTTTGTTTGGTAAATCTTTATTCCGGAAATGGGTTTTGTTTTGTAAACGTTAATTCTGGAAATCAGTTTTATTTTGTAATTTTTCACTCTGGAAATGGGTTTTGTTTGGTGAATCTTTTTTCTGGAAATGGGTTTTGCTTTGTAAATGTTTATTCTGGAAATGGATTTTGCTTTGTAAACGTCTATTCTGGAAATGGGTTTTGCTTTTTAAACGTTAATTCTAGAAATGGGTTTTACTTCATAATTGTTTATCTGGAAATGGGTTTTGTTTGGTAAATCTTTATTCCGGAAATGGGTTTTGTTTTGTAAACGTTAATTCTGGAAATCAGTTTTATTTTGTAATTTTTCACTCTGGAAATGGGTTTTGTTTGGTGAATCTTTTTTCTGGAAATGGGGTTTTGCTTTGTAAATGTTTATTCTGGAAATGGATTTTGCTTTGTAAACGTCTATTCTGGAAATGGGTTTTGCTTTTTAAACGTTAATTCTAGAAATGGGTTTTACTTCATAATTGTTTATCTGGAAATGGGTTTTGTTTGGTAAATCTTTATTCCGGAAATGGGTTTTGTTTTGTAAACGTTAATTCTGGAAATCAGTTTTATTTTGTAATTTTTCACTCTGGAAATGGGTTTTGTTTGGTGAATCTTTTTTCTGGAAATGGGTTTTGCTTTGTAAATGTTTATTCTGGAAATGGATTTTGCTTTGTAAACGTCTATTCTGGAAATGGGTTTTGCTTTTTAAACGTTAATTCTAGAAATGGGTTTTACTTCATAATTGTTTATCTGGAAATGGGTTTTGTTTGGTAAATCTTTATTCCGGAAATGGGTTTTGTTTTGTAAACGTTAATTCTGGAAATCAGTTTTATTTTGTAATTTTTCACTCTGGAAATGGGTTTTGTTTAGTAAATCTTTATTTTGGAAATGGGGTTTGCTTTGTAAATCGTTATTCCGGAAATGGGTTTTGCTTCGTAAAAGTTTATTCTGGAAATGGGTTTTGCTTTGTAAATTGAATATAGTTAAACCAGTTAATGAAATAAGGGAAATTTCATGCAAGATATAATAAGCTCAAGACGGCTGTTCACAAACTCATGATTGTTAAGTACTAACCTTCCCAAAGGTCGCAGTCAGCAGAGTTGTTAAATTGTGCTTAGGCCTATCTACTTTCTTTAAGGTTCAGTACCACAAGAGGTCTTCCATATACCAAATAATGCAAAAAAATCATCACAACTTACTTTTTAATTAATTGATTACCCTTTTCGGTAAATAAAATCACAGCATCTAAGTTTATGGGCGAATTTTCACTGTATATACGACGATAATTTCACACCATACCTCTTTCCATCACACCGATTTTGTCTTTTCATAGATTACTTATGAAAATTATAGGATGAATAATGAATAAAAAAGAGAAATAAGCAGTAGGTCTAACGGTCACTCGAAAAAAAGACGTTTAAAAGTTCACTTGTATCTTGTCACACTTTCCGCTGTGGTCTTTAACAGTTTCTTGTCTTTCGGTAAAGTGTCTCTGAGTTATTTGACAGTAATCGTTTTAAGATTGTCCTTATCTTGCAATAATCATAGAGTGAGATCCAAGGGACGATTAGAATGAGCGGACGGAGAGAAACAGATTTCGTAAACAGTTTAAGTAGAAAACTTCGCCTGAGATTACGTACACTCAGAGCAAGTGACTGACTATACAGGGTGTGACAAAAGTACGGTCACGTCATTGTCTTTTTGCATCTTCACGATAACTTTTCATATGTAAATATAGTTTTAGCTCATGAGA
>NC_090727.1:62369734-62384734 GCF_036898095.1 Palaemon carinicauda | reverse complement strand
TTGATTTCATTCATACATACTATTACCAGTACTACTAATACCGAAGTGATGCACCTGTGGGTTTCACCCAGACCAAAGGGCTCATCAGGTGGGTTTAGCCCACTTCCATTTTTGCAGGACTGGTTCCAGCGACCCTCCTTCCCTCCCTTGTTTCATCATCTGAACAATTCAAAATTCACCAGAAGAATATCTTAGGATAATTGATGCTATCTGATGAAGAAGAGAAGCCAGTGTTCTGGGCTTTGAACTTATGAGTTTTTACGCCTTGCCAGAGGTTGCCAATTTTCACCGAAACAGGTTTCGGCTAACTTCCCTCACTCCAGCTAGTCGATAACAACCGATAAAAATATTTAATATTTATTTGTGCACCATAAATGTTTTATGATGATTGATGACTTAGTCCAAGTAGTTCATCCTTCCAATTGAGTCTGTACTTTATCTGATGATGTAGGCTTGTACTTCTACATCAAAGGATATTTCCTCCTCAAAACAAAGTTCCTTTTCCTGTCCATCTTCCATAGTCCAACTACTTGATCCTTCCAACTGAGACAGTACTTTATCTTATAATGTAGGCTTGTACCTCTACATCAAAGGATATTTCCTCCTCAAAACGAAGTTCCTTTTCCACTCCATCTTCCTTAGTACAACTACTTGATCCTTCCAACTGAGGCAGTACTTTATCCTATAATGTAGGCTTGTACCTCTACATCAAAGGATATTTCCTCCTCAAAACAAAGTTCCTTTTTCTGTCCATCTTCCATAGTCCAAATACTTGATCGTTCCAACTGAGACAGTACTTTATCCTATAATGTAGGCATGTACCACTACATCAAAGGATATTTCCTCCTCAAAACAAAGGTCCTTTTTCTGTCCATCTTCCATAGTGCAAATACTTGATTGATCCAACTGAGACAGTACTTTATCCTATAATGTAGGCATGTACCACTACATCAAAGGATATTTCCTCCTCAAAACAAAGGTCCTTTTTCTGTCCATTTTACATAGTCCAACTACTTGATCGTTCCAACTGAGGCAGTACTTTATCCTATAATGTAGGCATGTACCACTACATCAAAGGATATTTCCTCCTCAAAACAAAGTTCCTTTTTCTGTCCATCTTCCATAGTCCAAATACTCGATCCTTCCAACTGAGACAGTACTTTATCCTATAATGTAGGCATGTACCACTACATCAAAGGATATTTCCTCCTCAAAACAAAGTTCCTTTTTCTGTCCATCTTCCATAGTCCAAATACGTGATCTTTCCAACTGAGACAGTACTTTATCCTATAATGTAGGCATGTACCACTACATCAAAGGATATTTCCTCCTCAAAACAAAGTTCCTTTTTATCTGTCCATCTTCCATAGTCCAACTACTTGATCCTTCCAACTGAGACAGTACTTTATCCTATAATGTAGCCTTGTACCTCTACATCAAAGGATATTTCCTCCTCAAAACAAAGTTCCTTTTACTACATATCTTCCATAGTCCAGCTATCTGATCCTTCCAACTGAGAAAGTACTTTATCTTATAATGTAGCCTTGTACCTCCACATCAAAGGATATTTCCTCTTCAAAACAAAGTTCCATTTTCTGTCCATCTTCCATAGTCCAGCTACCTGATCCTTCCAACTGAGAAAATACTTTATCCTATAATGTAGCCTTGTACCTCTACATCTAAGGATATTTCCTTTTCAAAACAAAGTTCCTTTTTCTGCCCATCTTCCATAGTCCAGCTACTTGATCCTTCCAACTAAGAAAGTACTTTATCCTATAATGTAGCCTTGTACCTCTACATCAAAGGATATTTCATCCTCAAAACAAAGTTCCCTTTTCTGCCCATCTTCCATAGTCCAGCTACCTGATCCTTCCAACTGAGAAAGTACTTTATCCTATAATGTAGCCTTGTACCTCTACATCAAAGGATATTTCCTCCTCAAAACAAAGTTCCTTTTTCTGTCCATCTTCCATAGTCCAGCTACCTGATCCTTCCAACTAAGAAAGTACTTTATCCTATAATGTAGCCTTGTACCTCTACATCAAAGGATATTTCCTCCTCAAAACAAAGTTCCTTTTTCTGTCCATCTTCCATAGTCCAGCTATCTGATCCTTCCAACTGAGAAAATACTTTATCCTATAATGTAGCCTTGTACCTCTACATCTAAGGATATTTCCTTTTCAAAACAAAGTTCCTTTTTCTGTCCATCTTCCATAGTCCAGCTACTTGATCCTTCCAACTGAGACAGTACTTTATCCTATAATGTAGCCTTGTACCTCTACATCAAAGGATATTTCCTCCTCAAAACAAAGTTCCTTTTTCTGTCCATCTTCCATAGTCCAGCTACTTGATCCTTCCAACTAAGAAAGTACTTTATCCTATAATGTAGCCTTGTACCTCTACATCAAAGGATATTTCCTCCTCAAAACAAAGTTCCTTTTTCTGTCCATCTTTTATAGTCCAGCTACCTGATCCTTCCAACTGAGACAGTACTTTATCCTATAATGTAGCCTTGTACCTCTACATCAAAGGATATTTCCTCCTCAAAACAAAGTTCCTTTTTCTGTCCATCTTCCATAGTCCAGCTACCTGATCCTTCCAACTGAGACAGTACTTTATCCTATAATGTAGCCTTGTACCTCTACATCTAAGGATATTTCCTTTTCAAAACAAAGTTCCTTTTTCTGTCCATCTTCCATAGTCCAGCTACTTGATCCTTCCAACTGAGACAGTACTTTATCCTATAATGTAGCCTTGTACCTCTACATCAAAGGATATTTCCTCCTCAAAACAAAGTTCCTTTTTCTGTCCATCTTCCATAGTCCAGCTACTTGATCCTTCCAACTAAGAAAGTACTTTATCCTATAATGTAGCCTTGTACCTCTACATCAAAGGATATTTCCTCCTCAAAACAAAGTTCCTTTTTCTGTCCATCTTTTATAGTCCAGCTACCTGATCCTTCCAACTGAGACAGTACTTTATCCTATAATGTAGCCTTGTACCTCTACATCAAAGGATATTTCCTCCTCAAAACAAAGTTCCTTTTTCTGTCCATCTTCCATAGTCCAGCTACTTGATCCTTCCAACTGAGACAGTACTTTATCCTATAATGTAGCCTTGTACCTCTACATCAAAGGATATTTCCTCCTCAAAACAAAGTTCCTTTTTCTGTCCATCTTCCATAGTCCAGCTACTTGATCCTTCCAACTGAGACAGAACTTTATCCTATAATGTAGCCTTGTACCTCTACATCAAAGGATATTTCCTCCTCAAAACAAAGTTCCTTTTTCTGTCCATCTTCCATAGTCCAGCTACCTGATCCTTCCAACTAAGAAAGTACTTTATCCTATAATGTAGCCTTGTACCTCTACATCAAAGGATATTTCATCCTCAAAACAAAGTTCCTTTTTCTGTCCATCTTCCATAGTCCAGCTACTTGATCCTTCCAACTGAGACAGTACTTTATCCTATAATGTAGCCTTGTACCTCTACATCAAAGGATATTTCCTCCTCAAAACAAAGTTCCTTTTTCTGTCCATCTTCCATAGTCCAGCTACTTGATCCTTCCAACTGAGACAGTACTTTATCCTATAATGTAGCCTTGTACCTCTACATCAAAGGATATTTCCTCCTCAAAACAAAGTTCCCTTTTCTGCCCATCTTCCATAGTCCAGCTACCTGATCCTTCCAACTAAGAAAGTACTTTATCCTATAATGTAGCCTTGTACCTCTACATCAAAGGATATTTCCTCCTCAAAACAAAGTTCCCTTTTCTGCCCATCTTCCATAGTCCAGCTACCTGATCCTTCCAACTAAGAAAGTACTTTATCCTATAATGTAGCCTTGTACCTCTACATCAAAGGATATTTCATCCTCAAAACAAAGTTCCCTTTTCTGCCCATCTTCCATAGTCCAGCTACCTGATCCTTCCAACTAAGAAAGTACTTTATCCTATAATGTAGCCTTGTACCTCTACATCAAAGGATATTTCATCCTCAAAACAAAGTTCCTTTTTCTGCCCATCTTCCATAGTCCAGCTACCTGATCCTTCCAACTAAGAAAGTACTTTATCCTATAATGTAGCCTTGTACCTCTACATCAAAGGATATTTCATCCTCAAAACAAAGTTCCCTTTTCTGCCCATCTTCCATAGTCCAGCTACCTGATCCTTCCAACTAAGAAAGTACTTTATCCTATAATGTAGCCTTGTACCTCTACATCAAAGGATATTTCCTCCTCAAAACAAAGTTCCTTTTTCTGCCCATCTTCCATAGTACAGCTACCTGATCCTTCCAACTAAGAAAGTACTTTATCCTATAATGTAGCCTTGTACCTCTACATCAAAGGATATTTCATCCTCAAAACAAAGTTCCCTTTTCTGCCCATCTTCCATAGTCCAGCTACCTGATCCTTCCAACTAAGAAAGTACTTTATCCTATAATGTAGCCTTGTACCTCTACATCAAAGGATATTTCCTCTTCAAAACAAAGTTCCTTTTTCTGCCCATCTTCCATAGTCCAGCTACCTGATCCTTCCAACTAAGAAAGTACTTTATCCTATAATGTAGCCTTTTACCTCTACATCAAAGGATATTTCATCCTCAAAACAAAGTTCCCTTTTCTGCCCATCTTCCATAGTCCAGCTACCTGATCCTTCCAACTAAGAAAGTACTTTATCCTATAATGTAGCCTTGTACCTCTACATCAAAGGATATTTCATCCTCAAAACAAAGTTCCTTTTTCTGCCCATCTTCCATAGTCCAGCTACCTGATCCTTCCAACTAAGAAAGTACTTTATCCTATAATGTAGCCTTGTACCTCTACATCAAAGGATATTTCATCCTCAAAACAAAGTTCCCTTTTCTGCCCATCTTCCATAGTCCAGCTACCTGATCCTTCCAACTGAGAAAGTACTTTATCCTATAATGTAGCCTTGTACCTCTACATCAAAGGATATTTCCTCCTCAAAACAAAGTTCCTTTTTCTGTCCATCTTCCATAGTCCAGCTACCTGATCCTTCCAACTGAGAAAGTACTTTATCCTTTAATGTAGCCTTGTACCTCTACATCAAAGGATATTTCATTCTCAAAACAAAGTTCCTTTTTCTGCCCATCTTCCATAGTCCAGCTACCTGATCCTTCCAACTAAGAAAGTACTTTATCCTATAATGTAGCCTTGTACCTCTACATCAAAGGATATTTCATCCTCAAAACAAAGTTCCTTTTTCTGCCCATCTTCCATAGTCCAGCTACCTGATCCTTCCAACTAAGAAAGTACTTTATCCTATAATGTAGCCTTGTACCTCTACATCAAAGGATATTTCATCCTCAAAACAAAGTTCCCTTTTCTGCCCATCTTCCATAGTCCAGCTACCTGATCCTTCCAACTGAGAAAGTACTTTATCCTATAATGTAGCCTTGTACCTCCACATCAAAGGATATTTCCTCTTCAAAACAAAGTTCCCTTTTCTGTCCATCTTCCATAGTCCAGCTACCTGATCCTTCCAACTGAGAAAATACTTTATCCTATAATATAGCCTTCTACCTCTACATCTAAGGATATTTCCTTTTCAAAACAAAGTTCCTTTTTCTGTCCATCTTCCATAGTCAAGCTACCTGATCCTTCCAACTGAGAAAGTACTTTATCCTTTAATGTAGCCTTGTACCTCTACATCAAAGGATATTTCATTCTCAAAACAAAGTTCCCTTTTCTGCCCATCTTCCATAGTCCAGCTACCTGATCCTTCCAACTGAGAAAGTACTTTATCCTATAATGTAGCCTTGTACCTCTATATCAAAGGATATTTCCTTCTCAAAACAAAGTTCCTTTTTCTGCCCATCTTCCAGAGTCCAGCTACCTGATCCTTCCAACTGAGAAAGTACTTTATCCTATAATGTAGCCTTGTACCTCTATATCAAAGGATATTTCCTTTTCAAAACAAAGTTCCTTTTTCTGTCCATCTTCCATAGTCAAGCTACCTGATCCTTCCAACTGAGAAAGTACTTTATCCTTTAATGTAGCCTTGTACCTCTACATCAAAGGATATTTCATTCTCAAAACAAAGTTCCTTTTTCTGCCCATCTTCCATAGTCCAGCTACCTGATCCTTCCAACTAAGAAAGTACTTTATCCTATAATGTAGCCTTGTACCTCTACATCAAAGGATATTTCATCCTCAAAACAAAGTTCCTTTTTCTGCCCATCTTCCATAGTCCAGCTACCTGATCCTTCCAACTAAGAAAGTACTTTATCCTATAATGTAGCCTTGTACCTCTACATCAAAGGATATTTCATCCTCAAAACAAAGTTCCCTTTTCTGCCCATCTTCCATAGTCCAGCTACCTGATCCTTCCAACTGAGAAAGTACTTTATCCTATAATGTAGCCTTGTACCTCCACATCAAAGGATATTTCCTCTTCAAAACAAAGTTCCATTTTCTGTCCATCTTCCATAGTCCAGCTACCTGATCCTTCCAACTGAGAAAATACTTTATCCTATAATGTAGCCTTGTACCTCCACATCAAAGGATATTTCCCTCTCAAAACAAAGTTCCTTTTTCTGTCCATTTTCCATAGTCCAGCTGCTTGATCCTTCCAACTGAGAAAGTACTTTATTTTATACTGTAGGTTTGTACGTCTACACCAAAGGATATTTCCTCTTCAAAATAAAGTTCCTTTTTCTGTCCATCTTCCATAGTCCAACTACTTGGTCCTTCCTACTGAGTCAGTATTTTATCCAACAATGAAGGCCTGTACTCCTACATCAAAGGATATTTCCTCTTCAAAATAAATTTCCCTTCTCTCTTCATCTTCTATAGTCCAGCTACTTGGTCCTCTCCACTGAGTCAGTACTTTATCCAACGATGAAGGCCTGTACTCCTACATCAAAGGATATTTCCTCTTCAAAATAAATTTCCCTTCTCTCTTCATCTTCTATAGTCCAGCTACTTGGTCCTCTCCACTGAGTCAGTACTTTATCCAACAATGAAGGCCTGTACTCCTACATCAAAGGATATTTCCTCCTCAAAGCAAAGTTCGTTCTTCTGTCCATCTTCCATAGTCCAACTACTTGGTCCTTTCCACTGAGTCAGTACTTTATCCAATGATGAAGGCCTGTACTCCTACATCAAAGGATATTTCCTCCTCAAAGCAAAGTTCCTTTCTCTGTCCATCTTCCATAGTACAACTACTTGGTCCTTCCCACTGAGTCAGTACTTTATCCAATGATGAAGGCCTGTACTCCTACATCAAAGGATATTTCCTCCTCAAAGCAAAGTTCCTTTTTCTGTCAATCTTCCATAGTCCAACTACTTGGTCCTTTCCACTGAGTCAGTACTTTATCCAATGATGAAGGCCTGTACTCCTACATCAAAGGATATTTCCTCCTCAAAGCAAAGTTCCTTTTTCTGTCCATCTTCCATAGTCCAACTACTTGGTCCTTCCCACTGAGTCAGTACTTTATCCAATGATGAAGGCCTCTACTCCTACATCAAAGGATATTTCTTCCTTAAAGCAAAGTTCCTTTTTCCGTCCATCTTCTATAGTCCAACTACCTGGTCCTTTCCACTGAGTCAGTACTTTATCCAATGATGAAGGCCTGTACTCCTACATCAAAGGATATTTCCTCCTCAAAGCAAAGTTCCTTTTTCTGTCCATCTTCCATAGTCCAACTACCTGGTCCTTTCCACTGAGTCAGTACTTTATCCAATGATGAAGGCCTGTACTCCTACATCAAAGAATATTTCCTTCTCAAAACAAAGCTCCTTTTTCTGTCCTTCTTCCATAGTCCAACTACTTGGTCCTTTCCACTGAGTCAGAAATTTATTCAATGATGAAGGCCTGTACTCCTACATCAAAGGATATTTCCTCCTCAAAGCAAAGTTCCTTTTTCTGTCCATCTTCCATAGTCCAACTACTTGGTCCTTTCCACTGAGTCAGTACTTTATCCAATGATGAAGGCCTGTACTCCTACATCAAAGGATATTTCCTCCTCAAAGCAAAGTTCCTTTTTCTGTCCATCTTCCATAGTCCAACTACCTGGTCCTTTCCACTGAGTCAGTACTTTATCCAATGATGAAGGCCTGTACTCCTACATCAAAGGATATTTCCTCCTCAAAGCAAAGTTCCTTTTTCTGTCCATCTTCCATAGTCCAACTACTTGGTCCTTCCCACTGAGTCAGTACTTTATCCAATGATGAAGGCCTGTACTCCTACATCAAAGGATATTTCAACCTCAAAGCAAAGTTCCTTTTTCTGTCCATCTTCTTTAGTCCAACTACTTGGTCCTTTCCACTGAGTCAGTACTTTATCCAACGATGAAGGCCTGTACTCCTACATCAAAGGATATTTCCTCCTCAATGCAAAATTCCTTTTTCTGTCCATCTTCCATAGTCCAACTACTTGGTCCTTTCCACTGAGTCAGTACTTTACCCAACGATGAAGGCCTGTACTCCTACATCAAAGGATATTTCCTCCTCAAAGCAAAGTTCCTTTTTCCGTCCATCTTCTATAGTCCAATTACTAGGCCCTTTCCACTGAGTCAGTAATTTATCCAACGATGAAGGCCTGTACTCCTACATCAAAGGATATTTCCTCTTCAAAGCAAAGTTCCTTTTTCTGTCCATCTTCCATAGTCCAATTACCTGGTCCTTCCCACTGAGTCAGTACTTTATCCAATGATGAAGGCCTGTACTCCTACATCAAAAGATATTTCCTCCTCAAAGCAAAGTTCCTTTTTCTGTCCATCTTCCATAGTCCAACTACTTGGTCCTTTCCACTGAGTCAGTACTTTATCCAATGATGAAGGCCTGTACTCCTACATCAAAGGATATTTCCTCCTCAAAGAAAAGTTCCCTTTTCCGTCCATCTTCTATAGTCCAACTACTAGGCCCTTTCCACTGAGTCAGTAATTTATCCAACGATGAAGGCCTGTACTCCTACATCAAAGGATATTTCCTCTTCAAAGCAAAGTTCCTTTTTCTGTCCATCTTCCATAGTCCAATTACCTGGTCCTTCCCACTGAGTCAGTACCTTATCCAATGATGAAGGCCTGTACTCCTACATCAAAGGATATTTCCTCCTCAAAGCAAAGTTCTTTTTTCCGTCCATCTTCTATAGTCCAACTACTAGGCCCTTTCCACTGAGTCAGTAATTTATCCAACGATGAAGGCCTGTACTCCTACATCAAAGGATATTTCCTCCTCAAAGCAAAGTTCCTTTTTCTGTCCATCTTCCATAGTCCAACTACTTGGTCCTTCCCACTGAGTCAATACTTTATCCAATGATGAAGGCCTGTACTCCTACATCAAAGGATATTTCCTCCTCAAAGCAAAGTTCCTTTTTTTGTCCATCTTCCATAGTCCAACTACTTGGTCCTTCCCACTGAGTCAGTACTTCATCCAACGATGAAGGCCTGTACTCCTACATCAAAGGATATTTCCTCCTCAAAACAAAGTTCCTTTTTCTGTCCATCTTCGATAGTCCAACTACTTAGTCCTTTCCACTGAGTCAGTACTTTATCCAACGATGAAGGCCTGTACTCCTACATCAAAGGATATTTCCTCCTCAAAGCAAAGTTCCTTTTTCCGTCCATCTTCTATAGTCCAACTACTAGGCCCTTTCCACTGAGTCAGTAATTTATCCAACGATGAAGGCCTGTACTCCTACATCAAAGGATATTTCCTCCTCAAAACAAAGTTCCTTTTTTTGTCCATCTTCCATAGTCCAACTACTTGGTCCTTCCCACTGAGTCAGTACTTCATCCAACGATGAAGGCCTGTACTCCTACATCAAAGGATATTTCCTCCTCAAAGCAAAGTTCCTTTTTCCGTCCATCTTCTATAGTCCAACTACTAGGCCCTTTCCACTGAGTCAGTAATTTATCCAACGATGAAGGCCTGTACTCCTACATCAAAGGATATTTCCTCTTCAAAGCAAAGTTCCTTTTTCTGTCCATCTTCCATAGTCCAATTACCTGGTCCTTCCCACTGAGTCAGTACTTTATCCAATGATGAAGGCCTGTACTCCTACATCAAAAGATATTTCCTCCTCAAAGCAAAGTTCCTTTTTCTGTCCATCTTCCATAGTCCAACTACTTGGTCCTTTCCACTGAGTCAGTACTTTATCCAATGATGAAGGCCTGTACTCCTACATCAAAGGATATTTCCTCCTCAAAGCAAAGTTCTTTTTTCCGTCCATCTTCTATAGTCCAACTACTAGGCCCTTTCCACTGAGTCAGTAATTTATCCAACGATGAAGGCCTGTACTCCTACATCAAAGGATATTTCCTCCTCAAAGCAAAGTTCCTTTTTCTGTCCATCTTCCATAGTCCAACTACTTGGTCCTTCCCACTGAGTCAATACTTTATCCAATGATGAAGGCCTGTACTCCTACATCAAAGGATATTTCCTCCTCAAAGCAAAGTTCCTTTTTTTGTCCATCTTCCATAGTCCAACTACTTGGTCCTTCCCACTGAGTCAGTACTTCATCCAACGATGAAGGCCTGTACTCCTACATCAAAGGATATTTCCTCCTCAAAACAAAGTTCCTTTTTCTGTCCATCTTCGATAGTCCAACTACTTAGTCCTTTCCACTGAGTCAGTACTTTATCCAATGATGAAGGCCTGTACTCCTACATCAAAGGATATTTCCTCCTCAAAGCAAAGTTCCTTTTTCCATCCATCTTCTATAGTCCAACTACTTGGTCCTTTCCACTGAGTCAGTACTTTACCCAACGATGAAGGCCTGTACTCCTACATCAAAGGATATTTCCTCTTCAAAGCAAAGTTCCTTTTTCTGTCCATCTTCCATAGTCCAATTACCTGGTCATTCCCACTGAGTCAGTACTTTATCCAATGATGAAGGCCTGTACTCCTACATCAAAAGATATTTCAACCTCAAAGCAAAGTTCCTTTTTCTGTCCATCTTCCATAGTCCAACTACTTGGTCCTTTCCACTGAGTCAGTACTTTATCCAATGATGAAGGCCTGTACTCCTACATCAAAGAATATTTCCTCTTCAAAACAAAGTTCCTTTTTCTGTCCATCTTCGATAGTCCAACTACTTAGTCCTTTCCACTGAGTCAGTACTTTATCCAATGATGAAGGCCTGTACTCCTACATCAAAGGATATTTCCTCCTCAAAGCAAAGTTCCTTTTTCCATCCATCTTCTATAGTCTAACTACTTGGTCCTTTCCACTGAGTCAGTACTTTACCCAACGATGAAGGCCTGTACTCCTACATCAAAGGATATTTCCTCCTCAAAGCAAAGTTCCTTTTTCCGTCCATCTTCTATAGTCCAACTATTGGGCCCTTTCCACTGAGTCAGTAATTTATCCAACGATGAAGGCCTGTACTCCTACATCAAAGGATATTTCCTCTTCAAAGCAAAGTTCCTTTTTCTGTCCATCTTCCATAGTCCAATTACCTGGTCATTCCCACTGAGTCAGTACTTTATCCAATGATGAAGGCCTGTACTCCTACATCAAAAGATATTTCAACCTCAAAGCAAAGTTCCTTTTTCTGTCCATCTTCCATAGTCCAACTACTTGGTCCTTTCCACTGAGTCAGTACTTTATCCAATGATGAAGGCCTGTACTCCTACATCAAAGGATATTTCCTCCTCAAAGCAAAGTTCCTTTTTCCGTCCATCTTCTATAGTCCAACTACTAGGCCCTTTCCACTGAGTCAGTAATTTATCCAACGATGAAGGCCTGTACTCCTACATCAAAGGATATTTCCTCCTCAATGCAAAATTCCTTTTTCTGTCCATCTTCCATAGTCCAACTACTTGGTCCTTCCCACTGAGTCAGTACTTTATCCAACGATGAAGGCCTGTACTCCCTACATCAAAGAATATTTCCTTCTCAAAACAAAGCTCCTTTTTCTGTCCTTCTTCCATAGTCCAACTACTTGGTCCTTCCCACCGAGTCAGTACTTTATCCAACGATGAAGGCATGTACTCCTATATCAAAGGATATTTCCTCCTCAAAGCAAAGTTCCTTTTTCTGTCCATCTTCCATAGTCCAACTACTTGGTCCTTTCCACCGAGTCAGTACTTTATCCAACGATGAAGGCCTGTACTCCTACATCAAAGGATATTTCCTCCTCAAAGCAAAATTCCTTTTTCTGTCCATCTTCCATAGTCCAACTACTTGGTCCTTCCCACTGAGTCAGTACTTTATCCAATGATGAAGGCCTGTACTCCTACATCAAAGGATATTTCAACCTCAAAGCAAAGTTCCTTTTTCTGTCCATCTTCCATAGTCCAACTACTTGGTCCTTTCCACTGAGTCAGTATTTTATCCAACGATGAAGGCCTGTACTCCTACATCAAAGGATATTTCCTCCTCAATGCAAAATTCCTTTTTCTGTCCATCTTCCATAGTCCAACTACTTGGTCCTTCCCACTGAGTCAGTACTTTATCCAACGATGAAGGCCTGTACTCCTACATCAAAGAATATTTCCTTCTCAAAACAAAGCTCCTTTTTCTGTCCTTCTTCCATAGTCCAACTACTTGGTCCTTCCCACCTAGTCAGTACTTTATCCAACGATGAAGGCATGTACTCCTATATCAAAGGATATTTCCTCCTCAAAGCAAAGTTCCGTTTTCTGTCTATCTTCCATAGTCCAACTACTTGGTCCTTCCCACTGAGTCAATACTTTATCCAATGATGAAGGCCTGTACTCCTACATCAAAGGATATTTCCTCCTCAAAGCAAAGTTCCTTTTTTTGTCCATCTTCCATAGTCCAACTACTTGGTCCTTCCCACTGAGTCAGTACTTTATCCAACGATGAAGGCCTGTACTCCTACATCAAAGGATATTTCCTCCTCAAAACAAAGTACCCTTTTCTCTTCATGTTCTATGGTCCAACTACTTGGTCCTTCCCACTGAGTCTGTACTTTATCCAATGATGAAGGCCTATACTCCTACATCAAAGTATATTTCCTCCTCAAAACAAAGTTCCTCTTTCTCTTCATCTTTTATGGTCCAACTACTTGGTCCTTTTCACTGAGTCAGTACTTTATCCAATGATGAAGGCCTGTACTCCTACATCAAAGAATATTTCCTCTTCAAAACAAAGTTCCTTTTTCCGTCCATCTTCGATAGTCCAACTACTTAGTCCTTTCCACTGAGTCAGTACTTTATCCAATGATGAAGGCCTGTACTCCTACATCAAAGGATATTTCCTCCTCAAGCAAAGTTCCTTTTTCCATCCATCTTCTATAGTCCAACTACTTGGTCCTTTCCACTGAGTCAGTACTTTACCCAACGATGAAGGCCTGTACTCCTACATCAAAGGATATTTCCTCCTCAAAACAAAGTTCCTTTTTCTATCCATCTTCCATAGTTCAACTACTTGGTCCTTTCCACTGAGTCAGTACTTTACCCAACGATGAAGGCCTGTACTCCTACATCAAAGGATATTTCCTCCTCAAAGCAAAGTTCCTTTTTCCGTCCATCTTCTATAGTCCAACTACTAGGCCCTTTCCACTGAGTCAGTAATTTATCCAACGATGAAGGCCTGTACTCCTACATCAAAGGATATTTCCTCTTCAAAGCAAAGTTCCCTTTTCTGTCCATCTTCCATAGTCCAATTACCTGGTCCTTCCCACTGAGTCAGTACTTTATCCAATGATGAAGGCCTGTACTCCTACATCAAAAGATATTTCCTCCTCAAAGCAAAGTTCCTTTTTCTGTCCATCTTCCATAGTCCAACTACTTGGTCTTTTCCACTGAGTCAGTACTTTATCCAATGATGAAGGCCTGTACTCCTACATCAAAGGATATTTCCTCCTCAAAGCAAAGTTCCTTTTTCCGTCCATCTTCTATAGTCCAACTACTAGGCCCTTTCCACTGAGTCAGTAATTTATCCAACGATGAAGGCCTGTACTCCTACATCAAAGGATATTTCCTCCTCAAAGCAAAGTTCCTTTTTCTGTCCATCTTCCATAGTCCAACTACTTGGTCCTTCCCACCGAGTCAGTACTTTATCCAACGATGAAAGCATGTACTCCTATATCAAAGGATATTTCCTCCTCAAAGCAAAGTTCCTTTTTCTGTCCATCTTCCATAGTCCAACTACTTGGTCCTTCCCACTGAGTCAATACTTTATCCAATGATGAAGGCCTATACTCCTACATCAAAGGATATTTCCTCTTCAAAGCAAAGTTCCTTTTTTTGTCCATCTTCCATAGTCCAACTACTTGGTCCTTCCCACTGAGTCAGTACTTTATCCAACGATGAAGGCCTGTACTCCTACATCAAAGGATATTTCCTCCTCAAAACAAAGTACCCTTTTCTCTTCATGTTCTATGGTCCAACTACTTGGTCCTTCCCACTGAGTCAGTACTTTATCCAATGATGAATGCCTATACTCCTACATCAAAGTATATTTCCTCCTCAAAACAAAGTTCCTCTTTCTCTTCATCTTTTATGGTCCAACTACTTGGTCCTTTTCACTGAGTCAGTACTTTATCCAATGATGAAGGCCTGTACTCCTACATCAAAGAATATTCCTCTTCAAAACAAAGTTCCTTTTTCTGTCCATCTTCCATAGTCCAAATAATTTGTCGTTCCCACTGAGTCAGTATTTTATCCAACGATGAAGGCCTGTACTCCTACATCAAAGGATATTTCCTCTTCAAAACAAAGTTCCTTTTTCTGTCCATCTTCGATAGTCCTACTACTTAGTCCTTTCCACTGAGTCAGTACTTTATCCAATGATGAAGGCCTGTACTCCTACATCAAAGGATATTTCCTCCTCAAAGCAAAGTTCCTTTTTCTGTCCATCTTCCATAGTCCAACTACTTGGTCCTTCCCACTGAGTCAGTACTTTATCCAATGATGAAGGCCTGTACTCCTACATCAAAGGATATATCCTCCTCAAAGCAAAGTTCCTTTTTCTGTCCATCTTCCATAGTCCAACTACTTGGTCCTTCCCACTGAGTCAGTACTTTATCCAACGATGAAGGCCTTTTCTCCTACATCAAAGGATATTT
>NC_090727.1:62342579-62350079 GCF_036898095.1 Palaemon carinicauda | reverse complement strand
TTCGCTCATTTTCTGCTATACGTTTGTAGCAGACACGACGCTAATATTAGAAACAAAGCGATGCTTAATGACACGGCTGACGAAATTTCAATATTATTGTTGTTGTTTTTCGTTGCTGATTTCCGTTGCCTGGTTGTTAACTGTAATGATGTTAAGTGGAGAGAGAGAGAGAGAGAGAGAGAGAGAGAGAGGGAGGGTTGTATTCAATGTGTTTTTAACGAAGTATTTTTATTGTAAGAACTGTATCCTGGAATTTGCTTGATGTAATTATTTAGATGAGAGAGAGAGAGAGAGAGAGAGAGAGAGAGAGAGAGAGAGAGGGAGGGAGGGAGGGTTGTATTCAATGCGTTTTTAACGAAGTATTTTTATTATAAGAACTGTATCCTGGAATTTGCTTGATGTAATTATTTAGAGAGAGAGAGAGAGAGAGAGAGAGAGAGAGAGAGAGAGAGAGAGATGTTATGTATATGATGTGTTTTTAACGAAGTTTTTTATGTCATAAGAATTGCATGGAATGTGCTTGACGTTATTATTTAAATGAGAGAGAGAGAGAGAGAGAGAGAGAGAGAGAGAGAGAGAGAGATGATTTGTGATTTGTTTTTAACGAAGTTTTTTGTTATAAGAATTGCTTGGAATGTACTTGTCATAATTATTTAGAGAGAGAGAGAGAGAGAGAGAGAGAGAGGAGAGAGAGAGAGAGAGAATGCCGTTAATGCGAATAGGTCAAAAGTACCTTTTACTAGCTTAAAGCTTAACATCAAGAAACCTAAATACAAACCCATTGTTGGGAAAGAACTTGAGCTGTTTCAGAAAAAGTCTGGTTATGTTGAAAGGGAATCTCATGAGGTATAAAATGTTTGTCGATTTTTGTGGGTGACAGACATGGGGTTACTAACCTCATCCCACTTTTAATTGCTGAGAAAACGGAAGTTTGATATACCTTGAAGTCACCAACCCCTTCTGAAGGGAACACTCGTATACTTGGAAGAAAAATAGCCTTGTATTTCGTGAGTTGGTCCTACCAGTATTACTTGGAGCCTTACTAAAGCCCTAGAAAATAAGCTATTTTAGTGTTGTTACTGTTCTTGAAATATTTGATTTTTCCTTGTTTCCTTTCCTCACTGGGCTATTTTCCCTGTTGGGGCCCCTGGGGTTAGAGCATCCTTCTTTTCCAACTAGGGTTGTAGCTTGGCAAATAATAATAATAATAATAATAATAATAATACAACTAAAAGAGCTATGGAAAGAATAATGATGGGAATAACTCTAAGACACAGTAAGAAGAGCTTTAACCTTCACTAGGGAAAGATAATACAGTACACCATTTCTCCTTACGTAGGACAGGAAGCATTTTATCTATGTAACGTTGTAGATGCAAGCCTTTGATGGGAGGCAGAATGATTCGCTCTTCTCCTTCATCTTTTTTCAGCATTTACATTTTACACTTCTGAAATCCATTCATTAGAATAGAGAATGGTCTCTAGAGATTGCAAAACAAGCAGGGGAAGGAAGAGAAGTCGATGGATTGACGAACTAAGGAAGTTTGCGGGTGTGGTATGGCATTGAAAGACCATATACAGATATGAGAGGAAGATTTTGTCTGCAGTGGACTAGTTAGGGCTGACGACATATATATATATATATATATATATAAATATATATATATATATATATATATAAATATAATATATATATATATATATATATAATATATATATATATATATATATATATATATATATATATATATATATATATATATGCAGTATATATATACATACATATATATATATATATATATAGAGAGAGATAGAGATATATATATATATATATATAGAGAGAGAGAGAGAGAGAGAGAGAGAGAGAGAGAGATTCATAGTTGCTTAAGTCATATATGAGAGAGAGAGAGAGAGAGAGAGAGAGAGAGAGAGTGTTATTATTTGAAAGACGGAAGTGCTTGAGACCAGCACGAAAATTGAGCAATCTCTTTGCAAACGAACGAGAGCTGACAAACAGCAAGTGAAGGTAGTGGAACATTAATCATCTCATTGGTGGTCTCAATCGGTCTTAAAATAAAGATGACTTGGTTTAACCTTCACAAATGGTGGGCTGGAAAATTCTAGTGTGTATGTATGTATGTATGTATGTTCATATCTATCTGTAAGCAATATTTTGACAGCTCATGAAATATTTCCCTCTCTTGAAATGACTGATGGAATCTTTCGTGGCGACACCACCAGTCCCCCACTCACCTTCAGTCGATTAAACAAAATCCAGTAAATTGAGTGGTGTAGTACTGGGGGTCACGTTCATTAGATTTATGAATAGTTCCCTGCTTTCCCCCTATCTAGACCTCTCCTTTGTAATTTGTATTTCAATTTATATACTCTTATTTTTTTAGCAAATCTTAAAAGGTGAGGTTGCTAGCCTCACGCCTCATGCCTCATGCCTCACACCTCACGCCTCACGCCTCCTTTCTTGACCGCAGCAGACTCTGGTACACACTGATTGGTAAACTGTTTAGGGGTTATTGTGGCCTGGTTGGTAAAGTCTCTGCCTGGTGTTTGTTAGTCGCGGTTCGAGTCCCGCTCGAACTCGGTAGTGCCATTAGTGTCTGCAACCTTACCATACTTGTGAGCTACAGTTGGGGATGTTTGGGGCAGTCTACAGGTCTATCTGCTGAGTCATCAACAGCCACTGCCTGGCCCTCCTTATTTCTAGCTTGGGTGGGGAGTAGGCTCAGGTGCTGATCATATAATATATGGTCAGTCTCTAGGGCATTGTCTTGCTTGCTAGGGCAATGTCACTGTTCCTTGCCTCTGCCAGTCATGACCGACTTTTAAATCTTTAAACTATATTTACTTAATGTAGCTCCTTCGAGACAATCATCGTTCCTTCCTAAAGCGGGAGAAGCCCCTCGTAACTCCGACGAAGTATCAAAGACCCCATCCTACTGGAGGGCGTGGCCCCTCATACATGGCAAACGCTCCCCGAAGACATGACATGACGGCCTTGTTATCTTACATGCTCCGGTAAGCAGGGAGGCCCTGCAGGGCTTGTGCCTTAAGCCTACTCATGTAATTCCTTTTGGATCTTATTAATGGGAGAAGCTATAATTTACATATATTCTTATTCAGACGTTTTTTATAAATGTTCGGCTTCTTTTCTAGGAAATGTTTAAGCCGACAGGTAGGCGGCGTATACGCTCAGGTAACCCATAGAGCTGTTCTTACAACATCCTGTTAACACACACATTCTCTCTCTCTCTCTCTCTCTCTCTCTCTCTCTCTCTCTCTCTCATATAAAATATCAAGTTATGCACACTTCATTCAAACTTCTAAAATATGACCGAGACAGTGACTGCTGATATACATTTTTGAGAGCCACCCACTTCCTTAGGAATGACATTGGTCACACACACACACACACACACACATACGCACATCCTGTTAACACATACATTCTCTCTCTCTCTCTCTCTCTCTCTCTCTCTCTCTCTCTCTCTCTCTCTCTCTCTGTGTGACAACACAAGGCTGGGCCCTCGCTGGTAATTCGTATTTGAATGAGAACTAGCCTTCCTAATACAGGTAAGGTCTCAGAAACAAGGGACACGCCAGGAGACTTGGGCTACTACTACTACTACTACTACTTCCTCCAGGACCCCTATGTCCAAGATGCTGTCTTGTTATGAGACAGGACCACCCATTATAAAAACAACTTGTGGCATAACGTCAATTTGAATCCATTTCCCTTCTTGGAGGGCTCTGTCTTTGTGTTTGTCTTGTGTGTGTTCGTGTGTCGGTTTGCTGTGGTCCCTAAAGGTGAAGATGGGACTGAACCGCCTCTTTGGTATCCGTCCAAGGTTATAATTCTCTCTCTCTCTCTCTCTCTCTCTCTCTCTCTCTCTCTCTCTCTCTCTCTCTCTCTCTCTCTCTCTCTCTCTCCTTCCCGGTATACCTGTTCAAAAGGATCTTCCTGAGGTTTTTGGAGGGAGAGAGAAACCTGGGATTTACGTGTTTTTGTCATAGGTTACTTATTTTATTTTTTTGTAATTTTTTTTTTTTGGCCGGTTTAGTTTTTCCCATTTCATAACCGATTTTTGTTCATGGAGGTTTCACTTTGGTTTCTCTTAAGACTTTGGTCTCAAATAGGTCAGTTTGGTTATCTTATAACCATAAAAACTTTTTTTTTTTTTTTTTTTTTTTATTCGAGAGGGATATTAATCTTGACACTTCTTGTTTTTATATTCTTCTTGGCCATTACTTTTTGCTCGTGCATCAATCATGTTTCCTTTATCACAAGTGACCATTTGGTGTATGTACAGCTTTTGTTGTTGTTGTTTTTGTTGCTGTTTCTTGATGTTCGGTTATAGTTTTTCCTCTTAAGGTAAATTGTTCATTAAAGAATATATTCCTTTAACAATTTTATATTTCTTTTACAACCCGTCTCTCTCTCTCTCTCTCTCTCTCTCTCTCTCTCTCTCTCTATATATATATATATATATATATGTATATATATATATATATATATATATATATATATATATATATATATTATATATATATATATATATATATATATATTGATTCATCTAATGTTGAGAAACTTTTCCTTACCCATGTTGATTTTTTGTAGCATGTAATTGTTGGTGAAAAGGGTTTTATATTATTTTCCAATTGACTCTCTCTCTCTCTCTCTCTCTCTCTCTCTCTCTCTCTCTCTCTCTCTCTCTCTCTCTCTCTCTCTCTCTCTCTGCGTTTAGTTGTCTTGATAAAAACACTTTAATTAGGCCTTCTTTTGTAGTTGTATTTACCAGGAACGGTCTCCCTGTTTTTTTTTTCTTTTTTCTTTTTTTTTCAGTATTTAGTTTTGTGCCTAAACGGCCGATGATTTTTAGATCCTATTAATGGGTCCACCTTGAATCTCTCCCAGGATATTGGGGTGGTTTGTTAGCCAAAGGGTTCCCACGGCCCATTGTTCTATACTCACTTTTTTATAATGAGGCGCATTTGTACAGACTCGGATGGGTGCCCTTTTAGCTCGGAAAAGATTCCTCCTAGCTGATTGGATAGAATTATTTTCTCCAGCCAATCAGCGATTAGGAAACTTTTCCGAGCTAAAAGGGCTATTGATCAACAAATCTCGTTTAGGAGATTCAAATGGTTATTTTTTCCGAAGTCTCTAGTTTATCCATATTATTTTCTTGGACCTTTGGCTATAACCATTATAAATTGTTTATATATTTATCAGCATTTTATTTTGGGTTTCTTTTCAGACATTTTTCATACATTTAGTTTTTATGTAATTATTTACAAAGAGTACATAACGTTATGTAATTTATATACTGTACATCAAATTTCCATATCTATTTTCTGATGTTTCCTGATTAGTAATTTTGATCAAACTTACCCATAAAACAGTTACTTTCAAACCATCCATGATATTTCGTAAATTTTGTATTTTTCCATTTATTTGAAATTACAAGAGGTAAATTTTTCAGGTTTCCATATCGTCTTTTACGTACCAACATCAAATGAGATTATGAAAGGTAAAATGCCACCGTCTCCAAAAAGAAAAGTTTTCAATGAAATGGTCCTATCAATATTTACTCATGCATCAGAAACTTTGAGCCTTACTAAAGCCATAGTTATAACTCAAAGAGCTATGGAAAGAATAATGAGAGGAATAACACTAACAGACAGAAAAAGAAGAACATGGATGCGATAGGGACTTTGACAGACAGAAAAAGAAGAACATAGATACGATAGGGACTTTGACAGACAGAAAAAGAAGAACGTGGATACGATAGGGACTTTGACAGACAGAAAAAGAAGAACATGGATACGATAGGGACTTTGACGGACAGAAAAAGAAGAACATGGATACAATAGGGACTTTGACAGACAGAAAAAGAAGAACATAGATACGATAGGGACTTTGACAGACAGAAAAAGAAGAACATGGATACGATAGGGACTTTGACAGACAGAAAAAGAAGAACATGGATGCGATAGGGACTTTGACAGACAGAAAAAGAAGAACATGGATACGATAGGGACTTTGACGGACAGAAAAAGAAGAACATGGATACAATAGGGACTTTGACAGACAGAAAAAGAAGAACATGGATACGATAGGGACTTTGACAGACAGAAAAAGAAGAACATAGATACGATAGGGACTTTGACGGACAGAAAAAGAAGAACATGGATACAATAGGGACTTTGACAGACAGAAAAAGAAGAACATAGATACGATAGGGACTTTGACGGACAGAAAAAGAAGAACATGGATACAATAGGGACTTTGACAGACAGAAAAAGAAGAACATAGATACGATAGGGACTTTGACAGACAGAAAAAGAAGAACATGGATACGATAGGGACTTTGACAGACAGAAAAAGAAGAACATGGATACGATAGGGACTTTGACGGACAGAAAAAGAAGAACATGGATACAATAGGGACTTTGAGAGACAGAAAAAGAAGAACATGGATACAATAGGGACTTTGACAGACAGAAAAAGAAGAACATGGATACGATAGGGACTTTGACAGACAGAAAAAGAAGAACATGGATACGATAGGGACTTTGACGGACAGAAAAAGAAGAACATGGATACAATAGGGACTTTGAGAGACAGAAAAAGAAGAACATGGATACAATAGGGACTTTGACAGACAGAAAAAGAAGAACATGGATACGATAGGGACTTTGACAGACAGAAAAAGAAGAACATGGATACGATAGGGACTTTGACGGACAGAAAAAGAAGAACATGGATACAATAGGGACTTTGACAGACAGAAAAAGAAGAACATAGATACGATAGGGACTTTGACAGACAGAAAAAGAAGAACATGGATACGATAGGGACTTTGACAGACAGAAAAAGAAGAACATAGATACGATAGGGACTTTGACAGACAGAAAAAGAAGAACATGGATACGATAGGGACTTTGACAGACAGAAAAAGAAGAACATGGATACGATAGGGACTTTGACAGACAGAAAAAGAAGAACATAGATACGATAGGGATTTTGACAGACAGAAAAAGAAGAACATGGATGCAATATGGACTTTGACAGACAGAAAAAGAAGAACATAGATACGATAGGGATTTTGACAGACAGAAAAAGAAGAACATAGATACGATAGGGACTTTGACAGATAGAAAAAGAACATGGATACGATAGAGACTTTGACAGACAGAAAAAGAAGAACATAGATACGATAGGGACTTTGACAGACAGAAAAAGAAGAACATGGATACGATAGGGACTTTGACAGACAGAAAAAGAAGAACATAAATACGATAGGGATTTTGACAGACAGAAAAAGAAGAACATAGATACGATAGGGACTTTGACAGATAGAAAAAGAACATGGATACGATAGGGACTTTGACAGACAGAAAAAGAAGAACATAGATACGATAGGGATTTTGACAGACAGAAAAAGAAGAACATGGATACGATAGGGACTTTGACAGACAG
>NC_090727.1:62327579-62337579 GCF_036898095.1 Palaemon carinicauda | reverse complement strand
ACAGCCAATTCCACATTCCCTGATACCTGATATCTCGTTCAACATTTGATTGACACCTTATTATATTCAGTCGCTTCTCTTTCATAACTCGACACCTAAATCCATTTTGATAATCTGCGCTTCCTTAACACACCTGACACCTTATCCCGTCTTTTAATAACCCTGCGATTGAATGCGACTCGTACATGATACCTTATACAGCTCATGCCTGATACTGGGTCCCACCAGACGATCATTTGTTGTCAAAAGGAAATTCCAGGATGATGATTGATGGTGTGATTCTCCTGCCATCGGGTTAAGACGGCTTCCGGAGAAGTGCTTTGTTACATAGAATTGTCTGTTCAGTGACTGCCTGAGGGAAATGCTTCAGGTCCTGGGTCGTGATTTCTCTCTCTCTCTCTCTCTCTCTCTCTCTCTCTCTCTCTCTCTCTCTCTCTCTCTCTCTCTCTCTCTCTCTCTCTCTCTGAAATCAATTTCGGATGAAGGGAAGCTTTGTAGACCTGTTTCTGACATGAGTCTTTTTATAGTTTTTATGTGACATATCTGTTTTTGACGTTGTTAATAGTTTATATTGGACATATCTGTTTTGGCGTTGTTACTCTTTTTAGAATGATTTATTGTTAATTTATTCTCATCATTTATTTATTTCTTTATTTCCTTTCCTCACTGGGCTATTTTTCCCTATTAGATCCGCTGGGCTTATAGCATCTTGCTTTTCCAACTAGGGTTATAGCTTGGCTAATAATAATAATAATAATAATAATAATAATAATAATAATAAAATTTTGTACTGAAATATGCCATTTATGGTTAGCTGACTCTTATTGGTCATAGCCATGGTTGAAAAGACATGGGGTTAACAGCTTCATCCCCAAATACTTATTGAAAATGGTAAGTGTAGCGTTGTTACCGGGACTTGAATTTGGAAAGGGAAATGGGCATTTGGGAGAATTAAAGTAATTGTGGATGTCTACAAATAATACTACATGAACCGGTTTGACAACAGATGGGGTTATCGACGGCTTTTTTTTTTCCTTTTTTTTAGAAGTAGGAGAAATGTCATTGGAGACACTCCAATATCATCATCATCTTCTTCTTCTTCTTCTTCTTACTACTACCTAAGCTACAACCCTAGTTGGAAAAGCAAGATGCTATAAGCCTAAGGGTGCCAACAGGGAAACGTAGCCCAGTGAGGAAAGGAAATAAGGAAATAAATAAACTACAAAGAATTAATGAACAAATAAGATAAAATATTTTGAAAACAGTAAAATATTTAAAACAACCCCTTCATATATGAACTATAAAAGGAGACTTATGTCAGCCTGTTCAAAATGAAAACACTTTCTGCAAGTTTGAACTTTTGAAGTTACACCGATTTTCAACTACCTAATTGATAAGATCTTTCCACAAATTATTATTATTATTATTATTATCATTATTATCATTATTATTATCATTATTATTATTATTATTATTATTATTATTTGCCAAGCTGCAACCCTAGTTGGAAAAGCAGAATGCTATAAGCCCAGGGGCCCCAACAGGGAAAATAGCTCAGTGAGGAAAGGAAACAAGGAAAAATAAAATATTTTAAGAACAGTAACATTATTAAAATAAATAATTCCTATATAAACCATAAAAACTTTAACAAAACAAGAAGAAGAAAAATTAAATAGAAAAGTGTGCCCGAGTGTACCCTCAAGCAAGAGAACTCTAACCCAAGACAGTGGAAGACCATTAATGATGAAGATAATGATTATACTGTAAGAGTAATGGTACCGTAATGAATGAATGATTTAAAGTTTTCAGGCATCCTGACATATGGTACCGTAAAAGGTAGTAAAAGGTAGTTGCTAGTGAGTAGGGTGTAAGGCGTAGAAATAATAATGGTTTAAGTTGACGATTGAGGGAAGGAAGGGAAATACGAAGAATAATATAAAATGCGTAAATGAATAGTTTGAGGTCTGACGTCACCATCCAAAAGCTTCCATAAACGCCTCCGGTAAACAGAGCCAGGTCTTAAACCTGGGAAGGGGCTGGTGATCCTTCCTTTAGTGGATATGTGGTCTTTTTCGCCTTCCCCTTCGGTCCCTCCACTGAGCCCGGCTCTGCCATTGGTCACTCGGTCTTTCCTACTCTTTCTTCCTCCTCCTCCCTCTTCCTTCTCTTGCCTCTTCTTTACACCGATGTGTTTATTCTTAGAGCCGAAGATTATTTTGGAGGTGAATGTAACATGTCGTCAGGTGACTCCTTGAAAGTAGCCAGATTGTTTGATGTCAGCCGGTTCATGAGACTGCTATTTCTCTCTCTCTCTCTCTCTCTCTCTCTCTCTCTCTCTCTCTCTCTCTCTCTCTCTCTCTCTCTCTCTCTCTCTCTGAGATATAATGCACTGTCATGAATTATGACTATTCATACATTTGATAAGTTCCTTTTTAAAACGGGTGACCTACAGCTAGGGGATGTTTAGAGTGAAATAGCATAAGAGAGAGAGAGAGAGAGAGAGAGAGAGAGAGAGAGAGAGAGAGAGAGAGAGAGAGAGAGAGAGTGCTGTACCACTTAGTCAAGGTTCTAATTGCTTATAACAGAGTGTAATATGGTCAGTATTCTCAACTGGAAATACCCATTTATATTGATGATGGAGAGTATGTTTAAATTCAAAATTTGCACTATATCTTACATGTACCTTTCATCACTACATGAATATTTTATTTATCTATTTTTTTAGGTTAATAACGTTACTTATGATAGCTATATATAAATTTATAGTAAATGCGGATGTCTATTTTACTTGTGATAATTGATTCTAGTTATACATTGCCCGAAGAGCTCAGCTCCCACGGGCTTGAGCTGAATCTGAATGTTTGTAAATAACATTAATGTAATTTAGTTAATGTCCCATAAGATTAATTATTATTATTATTATTATTATTATTATTATTATTATTATTATTATATGCAGAGATGGGTGAAGTAGGACTTAAGGAAGATGATGCTAAAAATATAAATTGATAGAAAAAAAAAATCACTCGTGTAGTGACCTTGCAATGTAGTAGGATTGATACAATCGAAAGAAGGTAACACATATAGGTATTATTATTATTATTATTATTATTATTATTATTATTATTATCAGCCAAGCTACAATCCTAGTTGGAAAAGCAAGATACTACAAGCCCGAGGGCTCCAACAGGGAAAAATAGCCCTGTGAGGAAAGGAAATAAGGAAATAAATAAATGATGAGAAAAAATCAACAATGAATCATTCTACAAACAGTAACAACGTCAAAACAGATATGTCATATGTAAACTATAAAAAGACTAATATGTCAGGCTGTTCAACATGAAAACATTCGCTGCAACTTTGAACTTTTTTTTTTTTTTACTGATTCAACTACCCGATTAGGAAGATCATTCCACAACATGGTCACAGCTGGAATAAAACTTGATGAATAGAAGGGGCGGGAGATGGCCTACATATTGAGGGAAGGAAATTAGTGGCGTTGGTTGAAGAATTCTTGTGGTGGTTTTGTGAGTCGTGAAAGACTCGTGATATTTCGCGCCTAATTCCAGTTGCGCGGGAAACGCCTGAAGGGTTGCCAATTTGCCAGTTTGCCCTGTGTGGTTTTCTGTGCAGTAAAAGAAAGAAATGGCTTAAATGCTATTGTTAGAGAGGGATTGTTCCTCAAGATTATTGTTGATTTGCATTTAAAGGAGAGGGGAGTTTCATGCTTGTGGAGGGGGTGTTCTCTGAAATGTAGCCATTTCCTATTATCGTTTGTTGTAGAGTAAGTTTATTTCTTAATCTTGGAGTGAAGTTCCGAGCCCCATCAGGGTTACCAGTTTTGGGCTTTTTTTCAGGTCAAAAAACCCCAAATTTTGTATTTTTTAAAAATTGGTTTGGCCTTTAGTAATATGGAAGTCGGGACTTAAATACTATATATTTGGCCTTTTTCTACTCATGGGTTGGCCTTTTCTCATTTAAAAAATCTAGCAAACCTGAGCCCCTTTCTCTGCTCTGGACCTCTGGTTTTGGTCCAATACATTCGACTAACCTCTGGATACAAAACTCTTATGTGAAAAGTGGTACAACGAATTTTCTGGTGTCATTCTGGGGTGTAAACTATTTTTTTTTTTTTTTTTTTTTTTTTTTTTTTTTTTTTTTCTTTTTTTTTTTTTTTTTGTTAGGTGACATTGATACCCAATGTAAAACAGGAGCGTTTGAAGACAGCTTTCCTGTCCCAAAATATTATTACTTCCGCCAACGAAGTTCGTAGGAGGTTATGTTTTCTGCCTCTTTGCCCGTTTGTTTGTGTGTGAGCAACTTCCTGAACACAATTTTACTCATAGAGTAGTGAAACTTTTAGGGATTAATTTTTATGCCGAGACCTGGAAGGGATTTAATTTTGAAAGTCCTAGGTCAAAGGTCAAGGTCGAAGAAAAGGTTGAGAAATAAGCTGCCATGGCGGAGGTCAGCGCTCTACTAAGTGCACCTCTAGTTTTAACATTATCCTTAAAGTTTTATCAAATAAACAAATAGAAAAATATCATAAATACCTAAGAAGATTATATGTTTAGAAAATACTGTAGAATGTAGAGATGATATTTAGTTTTGGATGCGAAGGACATAAAGATATTGCTCAAACCAACTTTTGGAATTATTATTATTATTATTATTATTATTATTATTATTACTTGCTAGGCTACAACCCTATTTGGAATAGTAGGATGCTATAAGCCCAAGGGCTCCAACAGGGAAAATAGCCCAGTGAGGAAAGGAAACTTGAGGAAAAATAAAATATAAAATAAAATATTTCAAGAAGAGTAACATTAGATTAAATATCTCCTATGTAAACTACAAAAACTTTAAAAAAAACAAGAGGAAGAGAAATAAGACAGAATATTGTGCCTGAGTGTACCCTCAAGCAAGAGACCTCTAACCCAAGACAGTGCAAGACCATGGTGCAGAGGCCATGGCACTACCCAAGAGTAGAGAACAATGGTTTGATATTGGAGTATCCTCCTAGAAGAGCTGCTTACCATAGCTAAAGAGTCTCTTCTACCCTTAAACAGAAGTAAGATGTATCAGATATGGAATTCACTGTGAGTTAAGATGTATGCAACCTTAATATTATTTATGTAGCATAAAAAAAATTGCAACTGTATTTGTATAATCTGTCTTGAGTTCATAAATAAAAAAAAAAATATATATAAAAAATAGGAACTTCCCACCTTTTAGACTCTGTACCATGGTCTTCCACTGTCTTGGGCTAGAGTTCTCTTGATTGAGGGTACACTCAGGCACACTATTCTGTCTTATTTCTCTTCTTTCTGATTTGTTAAAGTTTTCATAGTTTATATAGGAAATATTTGTTTTAATGCTAACTTTTTAAAATATTTTATTTATCCTTGTTTCCTTTCCTCACCGGGTTGTTTTCCCTGTTGGAGCCCCTAGGCTTATAGCATCTTGCTTTTCCAACTAGGGTTGTGGCCTAGCAAGTAATAACAACAACAACAATAATAATAATAATAGTAATAATAATAATAATTAATAATAATAATAATGATAATAATAATAATAATAATAATAATAATGAAATGGAAAATATACTTTTGCATTTATCGTCGGTGTGTCGCTTTCCATGACATTTATTCCGACTCACGACTGGTGAAGGAGAAAAGTCTGCCTAAATGGCGCACCATAAATTTCTTATTTACTCTGGGCAATTTTCTCAGAGAAAGTCATTGTGACGAGTTTGTAGGCGGGTATAAATCTCTCTCTCTCTCTCTCTCTCTCTCTCTCTCTCTCTCTCTCTCTCTCTCTCTCTCTTATGTGTTCAAACTAAACTGTTGTATATACATAACGTTAGTTTTGTATTCAACTACAATTCTAATAAGTTTATTTTAGAGAGAGAGAGAGAGAGAGAGAGAGAGAGAGAGAGAGAGAGAGAGAGAGAGCTGTTTTTTCATTGTACAAATATAACAAATGCAACCGTTTCTAACTGCACTACAAAGGCCTCAGGCATGTCCTTATAAATGTTTGGGGTTCGGCCATTTCTCAGTACCACATTGGCACTGCGGATTGGTGATGGTGGGAGATTTTTATCTGATCGCTTACAGCAAACCAACATAGTATTGGTGATCCTGATTAGTACAGCTTTGTTGATCGTGGCGATACGCAAACCCTTTCACCAAGTTGAAGTAGTCCCAACAGTTTTGTATCCCTCGCTGTTTTAATTATCTTTATCAATATGTTTAGATATGGTGACGTCCTGTTTTAAGCCCTGTCCACACGATCGAGCATGCCCGACGGGCAAACAGTGATACCAGACCACAATAGTTTGTAAGAATGAGGGTTAATGACGTCAGAAGCGGGACAAACACAGACAGGGTTCTGGCATCATACAGTGTTGCCAGATCCCTGCCTTAAGTTTTCCCCCTTCTGACGTTATCAACCCTCATTTTCACTAACTATTGTGGCCTGGTAGCAGTGTTTGCCCGTCGGGCATGCTCGATCGTATGGACAGGGCTCTCCTTATCAGCATTATTATCATGTAAACCGGATAGAATAAAGATGATGCCAAGATCTTCCTCCATGAATAATGCCATAATTGCAGAGAACTGCATTATATGCGCAAAGATCACCTACTTTATGGCAGACGTCTTGGAGTGATTCATCCACCATACCTTTACACTATTAGCATTTGATTATCATTCAAGATTAATATATGGGTCGTAATGATCAATGGATCGTCCTCTTAGTCATCAAGAGACGTCAGTCATTAGATGTGTTGCTATCATGATCACATGAATAAATTCCTCCGTGGTACTTATCAACGAATGGATCATTATCATAATAATGATAATAATGATAGTAATAATAATAATGTAATAATTATAATTATGATAAAGATAATGATAATAATAATAATAATAATTATAATTATGATAATACTAATAATGATAGTAATAGTAATAATAATAATATCAATAGTAATATTAATGATAATAATAATAATAATAATAATAATAATAATTATAATAGTAATAATAAAAATAATAATAATAATAATAATAATAATAATAATAATAAAAATAATAATGATAATAATAATAATAATAATAATAATAATAATAATAATAATAATAATAATAATAATAATAATAAACAACGCCATAACTATCAGTAGTCACATAACACTTCCTTCCTAGTGAATATTCTTGGTGTGCCATTATGCAAATGAAAAGCTTTCATTGACACTCATTTAAACAGCTGTAGTGGCTGTTAGTTCTGCTGTTCTGCTGTCTCCTTTGTTGGCTTCTATTTATTTTAGCCATCTGGTTCTAGTAAAGTTTGAAACCGTTGCATGAATAGACAGAGTTCTTTAGAATGAAAGGATTTTTGGGAATTTCATTTATTTTGAATATGTAGCTATGTATATAGCTATGACTATGTATAGCTGGGGGTATAAGTGTATGCATACATGATGTGCTATCTAGGTATTTTTATTCATATATATATATGTGTGTATATATATATATATATATATATATGTGTGTGTGTGTGTGTCTATATATATGTGTATATATATATGCATATATATATATATATATATATATATATATATATATATATATATATATATATATATATATATATATACTGTCGGTGCAAATCTGCCTCACTAAAAAGAATTGACTTTATGGTTGTAGCTTAGATAGTAATGATAATAAAAAGAAAGTGGTCTTTATAATTCATCTCTGTGGGTTGTCACCTATGGTTACGAAGTCGAAGCCGTGGGCAAGGAATCGAACACAGTGGTGATTTAGCACATTGCTATCATATTTTCACGTCAGATTTAAAGATTTAAATAATTTTTTTTTTAGCTGAATAATAACGTCACTGATTTCATGTATCTGACAGTTTGATTGATGGAAGTTAGAAAATTCCATCTTTAGAAGTATATGAGAATAACATTGAATCACCCTTCGAGATAGCTTATAAAAAAAGCCTTGGAGATGATAAAAAAAAAATAACTTATTAATAAAACCAAAAGCAACGGATTAAAAAAAGCAAAAGTCAAAATGTAAAAAAAAAAAAAAAAATTGAAAATCAAAATTTTCCAAACCAAAAACTGTCTACTTTTCCGACAGATATCTTCAGTCAATTTTTGGTATGGATATTTTTTTTTTTTTTTTAAAGTTTAGATTTTTGCCTCGTATCTCGTGATTACTAGGAAAACATATTTTTCTTTTAAAATTTTGATTTTCGATTTATTTTCTTTAAATTTAGATTTTTGCCTTTTTTGCTATAATTATTTTGTTTTGCTGTCTCGTTTATCGTCATTACTAGAAAAGCAGATATTTTCTTTTGTATTTTGATTTTCGACCTTTTGTTTTTATATGGGATTTACTGTTATAGTTGGGATAACCTTTTTCTTATAACATTTTCCTTGTGAAAATCTTTAATCGACATTTCAATTGAATGAATTGAATACCCGATGTACTGTTATTTTTGTCTGTTGGCTTAAATGAAATTTTAATCGGTTGCTTTTGACAAATCAGATAATGAAATATAAGCTGATTTTTTTTTCATCATTTCGAAGGGTGATTCAATGTTATTCTCGTAAATCTTTATAGATGGAATTTTGGTTAATTTCATATGTTTTTAACGTTCATATTGATGAAATTATTATTATTTTTATTATTATTATTATTATCATTATTTATTATTATTATTATTATTATTATTATTATTATTATTATTATTATTACTTGCTAAGCTACAACCCTAGTTGGAAAAGCAGGATGCTATAAGCCCAGGGGCCCCAACAGGGAAAATAGCCCAGTGAGGAAAGGAAACAAGGAAAAATGAAATATTCTAAAAACAGTAACTACATTATGATAAATACTTCCCAAATAAACTATAAAAACTTCATCAAAATAAGAGGAAGAGAAGATAAATAGATAATGTGCCCGAGTGTACCCACAAGCAAGAGAACTCTAACCCAAGACAGTGGAAGACCATGGTACAGAGGCTATGGCACTACCCAAGATGAGAGAACAATAGTTTAATCATGTCCTATTACTTATGGCACTACACTGCCAAAGTTTTTGAAGGTTTTACAAACAATTCTCTCTTTTTACTGTCACAAGGGAATATATTTTCTTTGGTATTTTATAGATTATTTTAGTGTATCATATTTTCGTTTCCATCCATTTTTTTAATTAGTTTTTCGCCTTCTGTCATTATGACATCTGAAATATCGAGCGAATGTTTTTTTTTTTTTTTTTTTTTTTTAATTTACAACCGTAGTATGTTGAAAAATTTCACCTTTCTCTTTGGGGTGGAGAATTGCTCTAAGACAAATGTTTATGGCCTACATGTTTATATATATATATATATATATATATACACATATATATATATATATATATATGTATATATATTTATATACATATAAATATATATATATATATGTATATATATACATATAAATATATATATATATATATTATATATATAAATATATATATATATATATATATATGTGTGTGTGTGTGTGTGTGTATGTATGTATGTATTTGTTCAAGTGTATTGTAAATTTTGATGTAATCTGCAAGAAAGGAAGTTTGGTTGAAAGTTCGCCTGTTCATTTTTTCTTATTATAGTTTATGCTTTGACGTATATTATTGAACTTACTTTTGCTACGTAACACATGACGTTTTGTTAAGTGAATGTGTTTGCGTTATGAGATTGGCTAATGTATGTTTTTTTCCCGTGTATTAGAACTTGGTGGACATTTTTACCTGGTGATTTAGTGTAACGTTTGTTTGAAAATTTATATTAAATATTCTGTGTAGTGATGAGAACCGTGTAATCATAAGAAGTAGTATGAGAATAATTTTTTTTATTTTGCGTTCATTTTCGTTTTTTTTTGTAATTAGTATAACTACAGTATGTAGGTATGATCTTTACTTATTTGTAGTGAATCTCTCTCTCT
>NC_090727.1:62310033-62319579 GCF_036898095.1 Palaemon carinicauda | reverse complement strand
ATTGATCTGTTGTCTGCAGGTGCTCTTTGTCACCTGCGACTCGAGCCAGTTCTGCCTTTCCCTGACGAGGAGGGACTTCCCAGGGAATTGGTGCACTAACGTCTCCAATCAGCTGCTGTGGTTTTGGGAGCTTGGAAGCTCGTGAGGTGGCCAGTAGGGAGGCTGACGCCAGGTAAGACATAGAGTGTCTGATTTTCGGTTGGGATTGCTTGCCCTTTATGATTATGCCCTGGCGTTCGAGACCTGCCTTGATAGCTGTTATGACAAGTGAATGACGGCCCTAGTTTTGTGTCTCCTCTGATTCATCCACTGAAGTGAGGAGAACTATATACATCCTTGGTATCATTTGATCTTTTATATATTGTCATATTTAAGACGTGACCGCATAATATCTTCCAGTATGTCTATTATAGACAAGGTTTTGTGTACATTAGTTTTGTGTTGATAGGTAGGATTTATGATGGTTTTTCTTGTTTTATTTACTCCGTCTTCCTTCTTTCTTGGAATTAGTATTAGGATAATTTTTTGTTCTGGCCAGCCAAATTGTTGGATCCAAGTTCATAATGGATATTTCTCTTGTCTTTGATAGGACTTAGCTTCTTAGTTTTAGGGAATCCAGTGTGATTCAAAGGACCGTTATTTGTCCTTCCTTGTTATTAAATAATGTTATTTGTAGTTTTAACAAGGTTGATCTAAATTTTGTTATTGTTAAGTATTAAATATTGTTAAGTTTTCTTGAGTGTTTGTTTCCGCTGACCTTTAGCACTGAGTTACATTTATCACTGACAACAATTATAATAAGAACTCTTATAATAACCCTAAGGGTTATAACATATATATATATATATATATATATGTATATATATACATATACATAAATATATATATATATATATATATATATATATATATATATATATATATATGTGTGTGTGTGTGTATATATAAATACATATATGCATATATATGTATATATAAATATTTGTATATATATATATATATACATATATATATATATATATATATATATATATATATATATATATATATACTGTATATATATATATATATATATATATATATATATATATATATATATGTGTGTGTGTGTGTGTGTATGTGTGTGTATATAGATATGTATGTATAGGAATGTATATACAGGTGTGTGTGTGTCTTTGTTTATATACGGTATATTCATGTATATTCACTATTTGGAAAAACAGGATTCTATAACGCCAGGGGCTCCAACGGCGAAAATAGCCCAGTGAGGAAGGGAAAGAAAGAAAAGTGAAATATTCTAGGAACTCTAGCAATAATAAAATAAATATATTCTGTATAAACTATGAGAATTTTAACAAAATAAGATAGAATAGTTTGTATATACAGTGTATGTGTGTATGTATAGTGTATGTCTATATGTATGTATGTATGTATGTATGTATATATATATATATATATATATATATATATATATAACATACAAACACACACATAATCACTATACCCAAATAATTTCCAATGGCGTCTAACAGTCGACGATGTTGGTCCACTTGTGAGTTTCTGAATAAGATTAGAATCAGCTGATTGACGTCAATCGGAATTTAGTGAAAAAGATATTCTATAACATATCCAACCTAATGAATAATATCTAAAGAAATTAAAGGGATAATTATTCGTGTTTCAATGGGATTGGTTGGATCTAGAGGAGTCTTCTCAGACATTTCCACGTGTATCACAGAAAGAGAGAGAGAGAGAGAGAGAGAGAGAGAGAGAGAGAGAGAGAGAGAGAGAGAGAGAGAGAGAGAGAGAGATATGGGGGTGATTATTTCAATCTTCCTCATTTCTTCAACTATATTCTTCTTGTAACAACTATTGAATTGAATACGTTGATTATTTTGCTTTATAAAAGTTTGGGTGTTTTCGTAAAATCTAAGCTTTATATCATGAAATCATGTTTTTTTAGTTTATATACATTAGAAAATCTCCGAAGAAAAGCCTGGTTTTGATTTCCACGAAGATTTACTTTTTTTCCGTTTTCGTTCTATCTACTTTGATATTCATTTATTTTCTTGTTCTAGAAGCAACCAAGATCACTCTACTAGTTACGATGTGTTACATTCAGAACCGTTAAACGTATGGGACAGTTCATTATTAATCATATCCAATTGGAATATTACAAACAATATTGAACAAAATTCGTATCAATATAACATAATATATTATAAGTATAATAAATCGTATGATGCTGATGACTACATATGACGTTGATACTGGATTTACCAGGGGAGAGAGAGAGAGAGAGAGAGAGAGAGAGAGAGAGAGAGAGAGAGAGAGAGAGAGAGAGAGAGAGAGGCGGTTGAGAATAGTCACCTAGAATATCAGATATATATATATATATATATATATATATATATATATATATATATATATATATATATATATATGGGTGTATATATACATACACACACATATTTATATATATATATATATATATATATATATATATATATATATATATATATATATACATATGTGTGTGTATATAAACATACACATATATATATGTATGTATATGTGTATATATATAAATAGATAGATATATAGATATAAACACACAGACATACACACACACACATATAAATATATATATATATATATATATATATATATATATATATATATATATATATATATATTTCCAGCATTTATATATATATATACATATATATATATAGATAGATAGATAGATAGATATTCATATATATATGTATATATACTGTTCAATTAATAATAGGAGGGTGTATAACAAGCTGTGTAGTTTGAGTTCCAAATGGGGACACTGTAATCACCTATAATTGTAGTTGTCACTAAAAAAATGAATGGGGATATTACCATTGCCTATAGATTTTAGATTCCAAATCAAATGTTCATAATACCTATTTTCTATGGATTTTTTGTTCCTGTGATTGAAATAGTGTCGTATCATTTTGATATCTGCTCAATGTTTTATCAAAAAATGGCAGAACTCTTTTTGATCACATACTTTGATTTAATTTGGTAAGAAATTTGAATAAAGATTCTTTTCACATTTTTAAATTTGTGAATGTGACGATGGTGATTAGATAGTGCGGAAATTGTGTAATTTGTGCAATTTATTGGCATTGAAAAAGTTTCATTAGGAAGCGAGAGTTTCAGGTGATGTGTGTTGGAGAGAGATTTTTTAGTTAACGAAAAATATAATTCAGTGAACGACTCGACATTCTTACAGAATTATTATTTTACTAATACCCAATAGGAATTATTTGTTATAACTCGGTATATACATAATGTATGATTATACAAATATCATTCATTTGAAAGCAAATACATACAATCTTTATGACAAAAATATACAATTCTTTTGCTTTAAGGAACATCCATTGTCTCGCTTCATTAGTTTAAAAGTCCTTGGCCAGCCACGCCCACCAATTAGTCTCTCTCTCTCTCTCTCTCTCTCTCTCTCTCTCTCTCTCTCTCTCTCTCTCTCTCTCTCTCTCTCTCTCTCTCGACTGAAATGTTAAACATTTGAATGCGTATTCTGAGATATGAATTATTTGTAAGTTTAGATTAAGTCGGCCTCATGTCATCTCAGCACTTGTAATTACACAGAAGTGTTTGATAGAATAAGAGGCTTTATATATATAGAGATACTATTTTGTATGCAACTCATGGTTTTTTTTTTCTCATATTCCGATAGCAGACGTATAATTACCTCATTAGTAATGACCAATTAACTCTTACTGTAAGGGGGATGGGGTTCCTTGTCTGTTTTTTTCGACCAACCAGACAGAATTGGTTTTCTGCATATATAATCTTCGTATAAGAGGACGGGTCTACTCCTTGTCCTTAATTCTAAAAAAAAAAATCAGTTTTTTAATATGAAAATGGGAAGTCTTATTTAGAAATTAATACTAAGACTTTGTTTAGTATTAAGGTAAAAAACAGAATTTGTTTTGCATTAATTAATTGTTACTAAATGATGATTAGCTTTATTTGCTACAATATTAATTTATGAAAAAATGGTTATTATTGATCCCGTGATTGCATAAAATGTTGATCCTGTCTTTCATACTTTGTTGACCAAGCAACTTGAATCGAAGGCGTATTTTTAACATTGTCATAATCATCAGCATAAAATGAGTGGAGATGCTATAACAACAATCATGATTTTAGTCTAACTTGGCTTAGAAAATTAAATTTTTGGATTGTTCACATTTAACAATGTGGTAAAGAAAGACTCAAAATTCAAAAGTACGTCTTTGTTAAATCATGTTTTTGTTTCTAGGTGATATGGGCAGTCTTGCGTGAACTTAACTTTACTTTCCATTTACTTTACGGTCTGTTTTCCTGGCCCAACAAAGTCAGTTTATCGTCTACATATTCTAATGTATTTTGCATAAAACACAATTCATGTTTATTATCAAATGCTTTCGTTTTGAAACCGGGCCACGATTTAGGCTTAGTATTTATTTTCTCTTTATTTGCTACGAGATATTTACCTTCATTTTTCTTATGTTGGTTGCATAAGAAAGAAGTTAGGATGAATTTCTTGTGTAATTCTGATATATTTGAGAAAATAATTTTTGGGGAGACGATTTAATGATACGATTTATTTTTTATTAAGCTATCATTGATATTTTTCTGTCATTCACTAGTGAACAGGCTTACTCGGTTCGTTAGTTAATAACTAAACAATCATTACAATTGGTGGTTGGGTGTTTTGGATCTTAGTCTGTTTTAAGACCAGTCCGGCAAAAGTGGTTTGCAACAGATTTGTTCTTCGTTGTTTTTAATCTGGAATTAAGATTGCTTATTTAGTTTAATTTAAGGTTAATAAGTTAATTTTGTATTGTATGTATTAACTTTTGAATTAATAAATGATGGATAGTTTCGTGTGGAAATTAACGAAGGCAATATCATTTTGATGAAACAAAACTGGTTATTAGTGATCAACAAGATTGCAAAAAGCGTCAATACTGTCCTTGATACTTCGTGGACTAAGCAACTTGAATCGAAGGCGTGACTATAAACTTTTTATATGTGTACTACATTTCATCTTTGACTAGTTTAGATATTTGTCAATTTTGTGACTGTGGGAAATGGTAGTGTAAAAATAGTTTGCTAATTGATATAAAGGTATTTTCTATGTAAGGAATTATATTACTTTAATTGATCTACAATAATCAGTAATGAAAGTATTTTGACTTTTCTAAGGGTAGTTATAAAGGACCAGTACTTCTGTTGTTTTAATTCTGAGTTTTTGTTGAGAAGTTATAACCGTTATACCCTTTCTGGGTGGAGATATCTTGACGTGGTTAAAGGGATCGAGTACCGCCATGATGAACAAAGTTGACCTAGTCAGGGACACCCATACTAGGTTAGTTTGCTGTGAGCTATCAGACCAAAGTCTCCCACCATCACCAATCCACAATGGGTCAGCGTGGTGATGAAAAGACTGGTCAAACCCCAGACATGAATTAACATGTCTGAGGCCTTTGTCCTGCAGTGGACTAGAAACGGCTGCATTTGTTGTTGTTGTTGTTGTTGTATAGGTTATAACTGTAATGCAACTAAGTACAATTTTAACAATGCATAGATACTGAGGTACTTAGGGAATTGGATGCTCCCATTTGGCAATGTGGTACAAAACTAATCAAAAGTGTTTCTTATAAACATCGCTTCCACAGCTGTAAAATGTAGGTAATTGTGACACATTAAAGTAGTGTTACTCTTTATTTGAAATGGCTGTTCAGGAACTAAATTCTAAATTACGTGTCTATATTGAAATATGTTTGATTCCAAGTGCTGTAGGCTATTTTAGATATGTTGCTCATCTTGCAATTATAGTGGCTTTTACTAAAGCACAAATTGTCTTGTTTATCATTTTTTTTTTCTTTTTTTGGCTGGTGGTGGTTCAGAGTCTAGTTAGAAGCCCAGCCTATACTGGCTAGTGTAAGTGGCCTACAGTATAGTTTGGCCAGTAGGTGAACTTTTAAATACTTCCATTTTATTTTCATTGAGAAAATCCTTAATCTATTATTTTTCATATGTTGGTTGCTGAATCGTAGTAGGTTAAAGAAAATTTCTCACTAAATTCAGATTGGCTTTTATCAATGACCCACACCAGATAAAGGTTAACTGGGAATCTACTGTATCTATCTAGGTGCCATGTCCTGGACGTGGGCTGTCAATTGCCTCCACCTGGCCCTGTCTCTGGTTCTGTATAATTTTGAATAGTCCAGCTGTTATATTCTCACTTATTTCCTCTAATAGGCTGTCCAAAAACACTTTCCTTTACCGGCCTCTTGCTCTTCTCCCCTCTATCTATCTATCCCGTGAGGCACCAAAAGTTCGATCTTTTCTCTTCTTATTTCATATCCCATAAATTTCATCTGCCTCCTCCTTATCAAATTTAGAAGTGATCTCTCTCTCTCTCTCTCTCTCTCTCCTCTCTCTCTCTCTCTCTCTCTCTCTCTCTCTCTCTCTCTCTCTTAGTCCATGGGATCTTGAACATCCTTCTGTAAAATTATAATTCAGCTGCATTGATATTCTTTTTCAAGTTCTTGTTTAATGTCTTTGTCGCTGAACGCCACGCAGGGACGTTTCCAATAGGCCACCACGACCAATCTTAATCATTATTCTTTCCTATTACCTCAAACTGCAGTTTTATTTTCATTTATTTGCAGTTGTTTGTCAATCCAATCCCTAACACTAGTAAGGACTTGTTTTAAAAACTCAACTGTATTATCAGTGTCATTTATGAAGAGGTAAAATTGTGTATCATCAACAAAAATCTTGACCTCACTCCTATTCCCTGTAATAGTTTTGATAGATTTATACTAAAGATACAAAATGAATTAGTATTGGGGCTAATACATGTCCCTGTGGCACCTTTGCTTAATGGTTTGCGTGCTGAGTAAGAATTTCCAATTCATACGCAATAGCTTCTTTTAACCCGAGAATCGTTACAGATAGTTTCATGTTATTGGAGCCAAGATGTACATTTACTGTAGGTTCTAGAGCCTTCAGATATGCGGACCCAAGATTATATAACAAGCTCCCACTAGATATCAGAAAGAATAAAGATATTAAGTGTTCCAATAAGGAACTGAAGACTTTCTTGCTTTTTAAGGGTTTCGATGAAAGATATTGGAAAATTACCGCGTAATACGCTCTCAAATACTAAAGGATATATACGACAAACGGATCTTGTAGGTCCTGTAATGAGTTATATATGTGAGTTAGGGATAAAGATAGGCGAAAAACTACGCCGATTCCTAGCTGGCCTCTGTGACCTAATTAACAAAAAATTACTAACAATGGAAAGTACTCTACGAGTCTAAGTCGCCTCTTACTTTATTTCCAGCTTTTTAAATCTCTTGTGTCCGGGTCAGTTAGGCTGAAAGGAAAGACTTGCAAAAGTATGCCGATTCCTAGCTGACCTCTGTGACGTAATGTGCTGATTCCTGGCTGAGCCTGTCTGGGCTCAGTGAGGTGTAAAGGCACATCATAGCGCTCATGCACGATTCAGGCTGATTCCTGGCTTACTTCTGTGACTCTGTCACGGGTTGGTTACAGTGTTAAAGGCGTATTGGAACATCCGGTTTCTGGCGAAAGTCAGAAACCGGCTAGTAAACGGTTCCGTTACCTTATGGCGAGGGACTTAGAACCCCCCTCAAAATAAGGTTTCAGGATGTCGGGGTAGTCTCAATGTTGGGGTGATCACAAGCCTCTTGATTGTTACTACTTTGATCCGCTCTGGTTTGGGGTTCCAGAGACGCTCAAGTGTTGGTGACATGTGCTCCCAAAATGTGCTCGCAACACATGGAGGTGGGTGCATGGTACCGATCTTGTACAGTGGACGTCCCCCCTGTCTCGAAGGTCATGACCTCATCGTGGTGAGACAGTGGCAACATGCTTCATACATGGTGTGCTTCAATACACTACAAAATTTTATAAGCATGGCTAACTATGACCATAACACCATTGGTTTAAAGTCTCCTGCTTGTACTGAAAGGGAAAAGCACCTTTAGAACGTAATGATAATATTTCCTAGGGTTGAAATAGTTTCAACATATTACATTAGTATCAATATCTCTAAAAAAAAATGCAAAAGGGGATAATATAGGAATAGTGATACAGTAGATTAAGTGGTACTTTTTTGTTGGTTTAACTTGAAAGGAAATAAATTTTGCAATTTTAAGTCAAATGACTTTACAGAACTTTGGACTTGATGGTCTTTAGGTAGGTCTTAATGTGTCAGGTATTTTGGGAGTAAAAAACTTGATTGCATAGAAGTATATCTTAAGGTACAAATTGCTGTATAGTGGTCAGGTTCATAGCACATTTCTGTAAAGTAATTCTGAAAGCCTGGTTAAGGTAAATTGGGAAATATCAAGTTTTTATATAATTATCGAATGTGTAGTAGTTTTTAGGCACGTAAAAAAATAGGTGTGTTGTAAAGTGTTTGTGAATGACTTCTGCGCCCTATGTTTTTATAAAAATAGTTTATTGTTTTTCAGGTTTTTGTAAGTTTGTACCTTTATGATAACTTTATTATGATCATTATTTTATTTTTCTAATTGTTAAATAATCTATAAACTTCATACTATCTACCATAATATTTCTATGCAAATCTTCTAACAATTATATAAGTAAATAACTCGCTGATATTGACATATCTTTATCCTTTTCGGGTAACAAATTTGGCCTTACAAGGTGGTGTGGTTGGCAGCCCTTTTGAGATTCTTTTACACATTTTTTTTTTTTGTAAGATATAATACAATATCCTGTAAAAAATTTCAATAAACTGTAACTTACCTACCGCAAATAATTGTTGAAAAGAGGATTGATTTTTTTTGGCCAAAAAAACATTTACTTTTTTCTCATTTTAAGAAAACTTACCTTGTTGCCCCCCCCCCCCCACCCTGGATCTTACCAAAGAGTGCTCAATTATCGTAGAAAAAGTGCTTAAAATATTTTCAGTTTATTTCCATATTTAGATTTTAGGTGAATATTTTTGTAGTAATTTTTTTATACTCATTATTTTTAATTTATTTGTAATAAATATTTATTTCGGACTTGGCTTTTATTTATTGTTTTTGAGTATTAGAACATTCTTTAAATTTTGTTTTATTATAGAAGGTATTGAATTGGCTTCGTAATTAATTTTTAATGAATTTTTTGGGACCAGGTCGAGGTTGACCTATCGAAACCTATCCAAGGTGGTGAAATAACAATACCCATCCAGGGTTATTAAATTATTATTTCTAATTATTATAAGGTTGTTTAATTGATTTGTATAATTAAATCTAATATGAAATACTTCTTGTTGTACTGTAAGGAAACCTTAATTTTAGGAAATACGATATTCAAGTTTTAGTGATAAATTTCGTATGCATTTAAACCCTTTTCAAAAAGGGTGTTTATGGGACAACAATTTATTTTTGTTCTGATTTCAGAGAAAAACCTGATTACTTAAAAGACATAGCAGCTCTTCGAATAAAA
>NC_090727.1:62250033-62305033 GCF_036898095.1 Palaemon carinicauda | reverse complement strand
TTACCAAAATACCTTCAAGATTTCTAATTTTACAATCAAATAGGACTTTGATGATATCTAAAAGAATTTATAATCTTATATAAATATATTTTTTATTAGTTTTGTCCATAGAATATATTTTATCTAAGAATTTTCAAACTTGAAAAATAGCTTTTTTGATGACTAATATGGGCAAGGTTGAAGTTGCTAGAAGTGGCTAGTAAATTTTTTATTTTAATTTTCTTCTCAGTATTTATCGTCACAATTGGATATAGTGTAACTCCAATTAAAATTAGTTATATTTTCTAATATATTCTTCTTATATTGCAATGATACGATAGTCCATGTCTTGCACAAAATACATTCTTTGGATATACAAAATTGCAAGAAAGCATTGAATATAGTATTTATTAAAATAGTTACCTTTACTGTCAGTAGGTGTCCATACCATCGCCGTGTCCATGAATTTCCTGAGATTACGAGCCTATAATGATTAATAAATATCAATAAATCATTAAATGAAGCATAGGAACAGTAGTATCAGAATTAAAGCTGAAGTTTACATGATAGAATGGGACAATTTGTATGTTTTTATCTCATCACTTTAGCTTCGTTTCCCTAAATTAATTCGTCTGCTAACATCAAATCTCGATTTATTAAGGTTTTTATCTATGTATAGCCATCTTTAGGATGGAATATTCCTTAATGATTAACTATATTCTATTCTAGGACTTAACATTGCCTTTAGAATGGTATATTAATGTTTTATAAGCCATAACACCAAAGTCTTTTTTGCCACGTCACCATCAGTATTCTGCAAATGCTTTTTCACTTGTTTTACCAAACAAGATGACTAGAACCCCTTCGTGAGTTTTAAATTCACAGTCAAATAAAACATAAATAGGATATAACACATTCCATTTCTTTTATATAATTGTATTTTTGTTGTACTTGTTGACAAAAGAATATATTTTATACGAAAGAATTTTAAAGCTCAGACAATAGTTTTTTTTTTTTTTTTTTTTAATGAATGATCCTTATAATCAGTTTTAACTTATTTATATTACCAATTTTTATTTTAACAATTGAATAAAATCCTGAATATAAGTTAAAGTAATTTAATTTTTTAATATATTCGTTATATATTACTGTGTCCAGAAAAGATTAAACATTGTTAAATCATTTAATAGAATACACGAACTATATTCTTCTTATTATTACTATAAGAAAAACTAAGGGAGAATTAATGAAGAAAGACTATGAAATATCTTCAGATTAGACTATGAAGAGTTTCGATACCATTGGCCCTAAAATCATTGGTTAGCAGTTCGTGCACGACTATCGAAAGCAGCGCTAAGATCGGTCGCTGACAGAGTTCAACACTTGGACAATCCGACTAAGTGGAATCTTCACTGCAAACTCCGTAGAGTTTAACCATGTCCGTTGCCTTTCTTGGTAGTTGGGCATGGTCCCTCTATGGCAGTGGTTCCCAAACTATCTTACCTGACGCCCCCTTTTTGCTTCCAGTAGACCCGTACGCCCCCCCCCCCCTCCTCTCTTTTTTTATATGAAATGATTCTTACATTTATTTCCTAGCATTGTACAGGAAAACAGATTTCTGTTTGTATTACATTTTATTAATGAAAGCCACTCAAACAAATAATAGTACATTCCAGGAACTAAAAACGAAAAATTTGGTTCGAAGTGAGCGAAAAAAAGTTTAAACATTAGAAAATTGGCAAAATTGAGTTGCAATTTTAAGAATAGATAATTTGAAAATATAGCATATAATATTTGGAAATACTTATGAGACTAAGGCACAATTTCTGGTCAAATTTAGTGAGATGGATGCATGTATGTAATATCAGATATTTGTTCTTTTAATGATTTTATTATTCTACTAAACAAGTAATTTCCAGCAAGTGACTTCACGCCCCCCTTGTATCGTCCTCACGCCCCCCTAGTGGGGCGCGCCCCCCAGTTTGGGAACCACTGCTCTATGGTATCGTTCGACATTGCAAGCGTCTTTACCAAGAAGACTGCGACTGCGACCACTACACCAGTTACAAGGAACGAAGGATTGAACTTTTCACCATGGTTGGTGTCACTACTGGACACATTGCAGACCTGACAACGCACTGCCACAACATCAGATGTAATTGCAATTATTGCAATATTGCATCCACCATGATCCTCAACTATTTTCAACCTGCCACAGCTGCTTTGGAGGAGACTACTCCCCCTCCTAAACGAAAGAAGAGCCCTGTTCAACCTTCTACAGCTCCCATTGAACCCTCATCATCGCCTTTGAGGACACCAAGGACTGAGAACCTGGCCTCGCCCTTGTTTGTCCCTTCTTCACCTTCACAGACAGCATCTGTTGCAGCCCGCACTCCTTCTCCAGCGCCGCTGTCCTCCACTGCCATGGAGGTCGAGCCTCAGGGGGCCTATTCCATCGACTGCAACTGTGTTATCTGCCTTCAAGACCTTCTACAGGAGGCCACCACCATCGCTGCCAGTTCTTCAGCTTCCCAGCCTGAACCCAGGAGACCTCTCCCAAAGTTTAGGCTCTCCAACATCTCCACGTCCTATGCAGCAGTTGCTGCCATGGCTGCAAAGCCTGGCATGAAACTCTCAGCTCGACCAAACCGAAAGGGTGATTTAATTATCATTCCCAAGGACTTGGATACCGCCAGAAATCTAAAAGAAGAACAAGACCTAACCCTGCTAGACCCTGCCTTAATTAAAAGAAAGGCAATCATATCCAGATACCCTACTTCACTTCCAATATCCATCGTTACTTCCTGCAGCAATGTAGAAAAGGCCGACCGCTGCAAAAACCGTGACAACGTCCCAGTCAGGTGGCTTTTAGCCACCTTCATAGGTCCAGTGCCTTCATCACTGGATCTGGGAGTCTGGGGGACGTACCCAATTCAAGAATACACCCCAGAGCCTCTTCGTTGCTATCACTGCCAACGCTACGGCCATCACAAGGAGGACTGCCAAGGCCCTGCTTTCTGTGGTGTCTGCAGCCAACGTCACAACACTGAGATCTGCATACAGGCCCACAAGAATGGACAAGAAACTCACCCTAAGTGCCGCAACTGCTCCAGACCTCATCACGCCTGGAACAAGCGCTGCCCTGAAAGTCTAAGGAGAATTGCTGCAATGAAGGGCACTAATCCTCCCTAAAACAACATGCCAGCTTCGATGCCAAAACCCAAGAACCAGCGAACTCCTCGCCAAAGAAGTCAACGCCAGCCTACCACTGTTCCTGCTCCTGCAACTGCAAAGCAAAACCAGATATCCATCATTCCTGTGCCTGCACCTGCAACCCAACAGCAAGCTGTTTCAACTCCTCATCCTGCAATTCCCCCTCCTCAATCTACATCCTTGGCTCAACAAATCGAGTCTCTCACCTTGACCGACCTCATTCCCATTGCCATCCAGATCCTTACCAGAGTCCTGTCCTTAACCTCGACCTCGACTCCCACTCTCCTGCAATTCCTGCAACCATTCATCAACCCAGCTCCAGAGCAGGGATAAGCATTTTGCTTATTCCTTCTCCTATTCTATCTGACTGCAGATAAAAACTTCTCTCCTCTCCCAGTCTCTCCTACTTGCTGGGACTTGCTACTATCAAAAATTTTTCTCTAACTAAAAACCTTTCATTTCGTGGACCTAAAAAGTAGTCTCCTTTTCAGGTTGCTTTCCGTCCCTTTCCATGTCATGTCAAATCCCTCATTTAAATCCCTCATCCTATATTCCTCCAATACCACACTCTATTTCAAAGTGCAACCTTCCTCCTAATAACATCCATTTTTACTCCTCGGAGTTCTCTTTACATATCCATCCTCTTACGGGCTGTCCAATGACAAGAGCCCGTGTCATGCTATAGGCATGGCAATCTGTAACCAACCAACCAACAAGATCGGGCAATATCAAGATACCAGATTTGTTTACATCCATCGTTTCCAGCTGATCATTTACAACAGCAAATGAAATATGATTGTCTGTATGCTGAACGGTTGTGTGGCAATGCTTCGAATCTTTAAAAGTGACTAACTAGTTGTTCAAGAATGACATATTCCAGCAATTTTGAAAGGGGCGTTTACTATTGCACTGTAATTGTTCAGTGTCTATTTTTCTCTTGGTAGAAGAGAGACTAGCTATAGTAAACAGCTCTTAAATGAAGGATACTCCAAAATCTAACCCTTGTTCTTTGCTCTTGGGTAGTGCCATAGACTCTGAACCATGGTTTTCTAATGTCTTAGTCTCACACCCCAGTCCAGCAGATTGCTAGGCATTGACTTTTTCAATATGCTACCAAAACCCTTTGTGATAGTACTAGGGAATTAGCCTATTGAAAACGCCTCTACCTGGCGATCCGCTGGATAGGTTTTCAATACCTGCTCAAGCACGATAGTTTCTTGTAGTGTCTGCAACCTCACCATCCTTGAGAGTTAAGGATGGGGGTTTTGGGGAACCTACAGGTCTACCATTCTCTACCCCTCCCTGGTCCTAGCTTGGGTGAAGAGGGCATTTGGTGCTGATCATATGTATATATGGTAATTCTCTGGAGCTTTGTCCTGCTAGGTTATTGTTAATGTCCCTTGCTTCTGCCATTGATGAGTGGCCTTTAAACCTTAAAATCCGGACAAAAAATGTATAAAGCAGTCTCAGATGAAAGTGTCAGGAATGACTGACTTTACTTTACTTTAAGGGCTGCTTATCTGGTCCCGTACAGCAGGGGAACCCCACCTTGGGGAACCCTACTCTCTACAGGACTATGATCCCAAGGATAATCTTTTTACATTCATAGCTCATTTTCAAGAACTTGAAATCTGGTTTAATTCATTATGAAATACAGAACATATGCTCAATTATATATAATATAATTAAAGATTATCGTATAGGATGAAATAAAACACATTTAAAAGCCAGATTGCAAATAAGTTATAAAATTATTTTAGGCTCGTAGTACGTTATGTTTTTGTTTTATACAGAATATATGCTCAATTATATAAAATATAATTAAAAATTATCATATAGGATAAAATAAAACACATTTAAATGCCAAATCGCATATAAATAAGTTATAAAATGATTTTACGCTCGTACTACGTTGTTTTTGTTTTGGTTTCTTTTGAAATCGTGTTTACGACGAGACTGTCTAGAGTCTGGAGAGAGTTTCTTCACATATATATCAGGAATTAGGTGAAATATGATGTTATTTACTACATCACGCAGGTTTTTATTACTAAATAGTTGCCTGCAACGTTAAAGTTGGACTTGAGAAGTGTATATTTTAGGCTTAGCGTTGTTGGGAAGAAGTAGACCCTCTACAGTCATTTTTACCCTATGGTTGGCCAGGTACATTAGGGCTTCGTTTTACGTGAAATTGTATGATTTTTTTTTTGTTTTGTTTTGGTTGTGTTTACAGTTTTAATCATGTGGAAGAATAATGTGGCCCCGTGGAAGTTTTGGTTCAGAACTATTCTTGGCCCAAGACAACTCTGCTCATATCGAGACAAATTGGCTCAAGACAAATTGTTCCAAGGATTACAACACCCTAAAACAGCTCTGGGTAAAGTTTTGGATTCAACCAAATTGGGAAATGTATTATATTAATATATTTTCCTAGTAAAGCACGTGATAACAAAACACTTCTTCTCAATACATTATTGTCGCTAATGCATACTTACAGAGAAAAAAAATATTTCAGGAATTGAAGGTCTTGACTTTTTCTAAGTTTAGTGTATATCTTTCCATGGGCACGCAAGGTAGCTCTTGTTCGTTTGTATATCTGTTTTCATCTTACTTGGCTCCTCCCCATTGCGCAATGTGACAATATTTGCTTGAATGCGCATTTGCTCCTCCCACTAATGTCGCTCCTCCAATCTAAATACTACTGGGTTCTTTTCAAGGGTTATTATTGGACGATTCATTGGTCTCTCAGTCTTGTTTCAAGGATCTGTTTTTCGTGCAATATAACATTGTAAACGATACTCTTTTGTTTTTTTCCCTATTTCATTGTGGGAGAAACCCGTGATTGTCGTTTGTTTTCGGTTTTCAAAAGTTCCGGTTTCTATATTTTCAGCACACGTCATTTGACTGTCATGGATCCTCCGGTACGGTTGTGTGAAATATGTCGTTATTCCTATTTTGATGTGATCGGCAGATTTCATGGGAATTATAATGGAACTCCTGAAGTAGTGAATCGTTTTCTAAGGGAGCATTCCGTATTACCTTTAAGTGACCAGTGTGGTAAATGTGATTCGGCTTTACATTTTCGTGAGGATAGACATGTGTGGTATTGTACCAAATCTGTAAAGGAGGGTCAACCACAACCTTCCACATCTTCATCGTCATCTTCCGTTTAAGGTAAGAAGTGATTTAACAAAATATATATATTCAAATTTACCCCTGGTTAAAGGGGGGTCGCAGGGGGGGCGAAGCCCCCCCCGGTAGGGGTACAGGGCCCCTAGGTTAGGTTAGGTGGGTTTGTTAGGTTCTGTGGTGCCCTGAAAATTACTGTGGCCTTAAGGGGGGGGTCGCAGGGGGGGCGAAGCCCTCCCCGGTAGGGGTACAGGGCCCCTAGGTTAGGTTAGGTGGGTTTGTTAGGTTCTGTGGTGCCTTGAAAATTACTGTGGCCATAAGGGGGGGTCGCAGGGGGGCGAAGCCCCCCCCGGTAGGGGTACAGGGCCCCTAGGTTAGGTTAGGTGGGTTTGTTAGGTTCTGTGGTGCCTTGAAAATTACTGTGGCCATAAGGGGGGGTCGCAGGGGGGGCGAAGCCCCCCCCGGTAGGGGTACAGGGCCCCTAGGTTAGGTTAGGTGGGTTTGTTAGGTTCTGTGGTGCCCTGAAAATTACTGTGGCTTTAAGGGGGGGTCGCTGGGGGGCCCTACCCCCCTCCCCCCGGTAGGCCTAGTTAGGGGTATGGGGGAGGGGTGCTGGAACATTAATTATTCATTTATTGCAAATATCATTCAATGCCCCAACACCCTCCCCCCCCTTCCCCCACCCAAAACCCCGGTTCCCAAAGGGTGTCCCCCATAATTGGTGGGATGAATTAGGGTATACATAGTAAATCTCTAAATCGGTTGGTTTGCAGTCAAAATAAACGTTAAATTCATTGAAACCACACTATTTCTGATGCAACAAATATATTTTTATTGCATTTTTCCAAATTTGGCTGAAACTAAAAATTTACCCAGCTCTGGGTAAAGTTTTATGTATCGTAACGGAATCATTTCGAACAAAAAATATATATTTTCCTGTATTAAAGAACATGATTGGGGTGTATGTATGATAGCGGCCAACTTTATGTATTATTATTTCTAACTTAGAATACGGCAGTGTAAGGGGGGGTCGCAGGGGCCGTTAGCCCCCCTCCCATTAGGCAAGTAGGTAAGGACACGGGTTGTAGGTTAGGTTAGGGGGGGGAAGTTTAAGTTGGTTGATGTCCATTTTTAATCAATAAGTGAGGAACTGGCCGCTGATGTACAAAGGCTCCGAGACAACTCGTCTCAAAGAAATATTGTCTCAAGACAAATTGTTCCAAAGATTACAAACCCCCTAATACTGTAAGGGAATCATTTCAAACAAAAAATATATATATTTTCCTGTAGGAAAGAATGAGATTTAACAGAATGTGACCATTTCAATCGCAAACAAACAGCTCTGTTTGGTTGTGATTGAAATTAAGTTAAGTTCGGTAAAATCAAATTTTTTACTATGGGAAAACATATATTTTCTGTTCAAAATGTTTTACTATGAATATAATGGTTCTTGTTTGGCCGAACATCAAGCTCCGTATGTACTGGCAATCGATAATGTTAAGCTGTGCACACCATTAGCAATGTCTTACAATGACGGTAAGTACAGCAATACCCAACTCTGCGCGCATCGATACAACTCCGTTTGTGTCAATTTTATTTTTAATCTCATATTTTTCTCTATGTTAGTAGACTTTACAACATTCATAACACTAAAATCAGAATTATTTATAAATGAGAGAAACATGAAATTCAATCTCTATAAAAAAAATAAGAAAACGTCTATTAACAATGTACTGTTAATTCTCTATATGCCTTTATGGTACTGTATTACAAAGTTATAGATGGTAACAGTTTAAAATTTAATTTTTTTTGGTTACACTATATGTGATAGCGGCCTGGCGTATGTATCATGATGGCTGTGTAAGGGGGCTCGCAGCGTGGGTTAGACCCCCCTTTACGTAAGTAGGTAAGGACACGGCTTGTAGGTTAGGTTAGGAGGGGGAAGTTTTGTTGGTGTTTTATGCTTGCTGGAATTACTGGCCGCTGATATACAAAGTCTTAAATTTTTTTGTCAATAAATTGTTCTTATATTCTACTAAATAGAATGCAATAATTTACGTTTTTTTTTTTCTTCAAAAAAAGCTTTTATTTTCTTATCAACTTAGTCTCACTGGGAAGATTTTAGTTTGAACTGATAATGCAAATTTTTCTTTCAGTTGAAGGAGTTTGATAATGAAAAATTTTTCATGTTAGATCTTTTATTCCTGACTTTAAGCATCACTGTCCCCTACGGTAGAGCTTTACTGTAGTACATTATTCCTAATGAAGAAAATAAATATAGTTAATGGTATATTTACAGGTAATTTGGAAGTTTCTAATGGAAATACATTGGGGAAACCAATATTTTTTTCACAGAGCAGGTTTGTATTTTGCACGGGATGAAATGACAAATTTGGAAGTAATTTGTTTTACAACCCTTGAGCTCTTTACGCATACTGATCCCGCCAGTACCAACCCCCTGAAAGTTCTGCCATAATTACAAAAGTGACGGTTAGTCGCTGTTGCTGCTGTGAGCGGGAGGCTTAACTTACTGTACTGCGATCCGCACCGCTAACTAGCAGTGTGTAGTTACACCCTGTCAAAAAAGTTTATCGGCTGGTTTCAGCTTCGCCAAAATAACACTTCACAGTAAAGAGCTTCTCGTTTGTATTGCTAGGAAAAATACAATTGTTCCGTAACTGGAATACAAACCTACGCTATTTATTTAGAGGTATTATTTTCGGCAAAGCTGAAATGACGAGCCACTAAAATTTAGCGAGGGTTAACTACCCATACCCCTAGTTAGCGGGGGTAGGGCGGGTTAGCTTGCTACTACTCCCACTCGCACACTGGTGATTTAGCTCTCTTTGCTTTTGGCTCTGATAGTGCACAGTTGTTGCCGTTCTTCATCCTTCGCCTTTATTATTGGACTGCCATTAATTCTTTTGTGCTTTCTCTTTGTGTTAGTGTGTGTGTGTTGACTTGTGTGACCATGCGCGCCTACCCTGGACTCGATGGCCGGCCCTGCGGAACCTTCATGTCGGCAGTGGAAACTGATCGCCACACCCTTTGTCCTGCCTGCAGAGGTCAACGGTGTGATAGTGGTAACCAGTGTATTGAGTATCGGGAGTGGTCTGCCTCCCAGTGGGAGAGGTTTGGGTGACGACAGAAGAAGAAGTCTAAGCAAGATATTTCTCTTTCGAAGGTTCCTTCGAAAGGGAAAAAACCCAAGGCCTTTTCTTTCTTCTTCCTCCAGAGCTCCTACTCGATCGGCCTCTTCCGAGAGACCGTCGAGTAGTAGCGTAGACCCTTTTATATGTAGCCAATCCTGGTCCTCGAGAGATGGTGTTGCTTCCCCTAGCGAAGCGGCCCCACCTCTCCATTCGGGTGAGGCCTTGTCTATGTCTTCTGTTTTGCAGGTATGGTCATCCTTGGAGCTTCCAGGTCTGCCCTCCAAGGACTCCTTGCTGCAGCTCATCCTCCTCCGGGGTGCAAGTGTGCAGCCGTCGTCGTTGACTTCAGTGGTGGATCCTCTTGCGCTTGTTGACGTCCTGGTGTCAGAGGTGTCTTCTGTGGCTTCTACTGATGCCCCTGCTCTCCAGCTGTTGCTGCTGACTTAGTTTCCCCCATTCCTGATCGTCCTTTGAGGGGGAAACTTAGTCCTACATCTGTCTCCTGTGAGTGTTTCTTCCCCTCGGGGGAGTTCTCTTATAGAGACTCCTCTTCGGAGGACTGCTGCTGCTCATGGTCAGCTTGCTGATCCAACGGCCCCTAGAGGACGTCTCCGTCGCAGGGCTCGCCCTCCTCTTTACCTTATAGGTTGTCCTTCACTATTGATGAAATGGCGGCTCTTCAGCCTCTTCATTTCAGCCATTCCCTGCAGAGGAGTCTCCGCTTTAGTCGTCTCCTGTCCCTCGACCTCCGCCTATTCCTGGACCTTCTCCTGACTGTGCTCCTGCTAGTCTTCAGACTTCGGTTCTGGAATCTTCTGTAGATCGTTCGCGATCTCCATTGGTGGATGTTCGCCCTTCCAAAGGGCACATCCCTGTTCCTGTTCTTACTAGTAACTGACCTACCAATCTGCCATCACCGTTCCTGTCTCTGGTATAGCCTCCTGAGGCCCTACCTAAGCGTGCAGCTGCGCGCCAACGCTCTCCAGCTCGCCAGCGCTCACCAACATCACGTCTTTGCCAGCCTGCTCCTTCACACCTTACTGAGCGCCCATGCTCCAGTTGTCAGTGCTCTATAACATTTTTGCATTCATTAGACCAACAGCCTTCTCTTGCTTGTCCTCAGCGCCTTCCAATGCCACAGCGATCTCCCGATTGTCGGCGCTCACCAGCGCGGCCTCGCCATTCTAGGTAGCAAAGTTTGCCAGTTCTCCAGCGCTCACCAGCCAATCTATGCTCTCCAGCCTGAGCTTTTTAGCACTCTCCTGCGCAACAGCGCTCACCAAAACCTCAGCGTGCTTCAGCGCAACCTCGGTTTCCGGCTCGCCATGCTCTCCCAAGACACAGCACTCTCCTGAGCACAAGCACCAGCGATTTCCTGCGCGCCAGTGCTCCACTACATATCTGCGCTCTCCAGTGCCGAAGCTTTCTCAGCAACCTCTGCCTCGCCGGTGTTCTCCAGCTTGCCAGTGCTCACCTGCGCGCCTGCATTCTCCTGCAGTTGCTTTCCAGCAACCTCCTGCACAGCGCCGAACTGCACGCCAGCGTTCTCGTGCGCATTCTAGTGAAACTGCGCAACACCCTGTGCAGCAACCTACTGCACGCCAACGCTCTCCTGCGCATTCTAGGGAGACTGCGCAACACTCTGCACAGTGCTCTTCTGCGCACTTGCGCTCACAGTACCAGTGCTCGCCAATGCGTCAGCTCTCACCTGCCCACTCGCGCAGTGGCCATAATCAGGTTCTCCTGGCAAAGGAACTTCCTATTGACAGTTCACCATCGCCTCGTTCCCCTCGCCGCAAACGCCTTTCAGCGTGACCGCCGGGGAAAGGGAAATGGGGATCCACATAAGGGTTCAAGATCCCGAAACTGCCTTCCTCTAAGGCAGACCCACCTAAAGTGGAGACTCCTCGCAGGAAACCTTCGGTCCCTTTCCCTTCAGGGGATCGGTCTGACAGTGCGTCAGTCAGTCAGCAGAGATGGTTCGGTGCTATGGTCAGGGCAGGGGTACAAGTCTTCAAACCTGTTCTGTTTGGCCATTCTTCAGAGCATCTTACAGCTGTAGTAGACCTGCAAGGAACCTTGGCTGCTGCTTCTGCCATGAAGAGGGAGAGAGGAGTCTCAGATGCGCTCACTTCCCCAAGGGTAAAGCTGACTCTGGTAAGACCATCGAGGCTCGCTCTCCTGCATCTTCCACCAGATACCCTCCTGCTTCATCTCTGCCAAGGGAGTCAAATATGTGAAACACTATCCATGGAAACTCTGTGTCAATATATAAAAAAAAATAATTACTCTATGATGGGACAACAGCAGTCAGTGGTAAGAATAATTTAGTTTCATTTGCTCTTAATCTTAATTACATCACAATATAGTAGGGCATGCTTGAACCACTCATCAGTGTACGGGAAGAAGTTATAACAACAAAACAGTTCTTAAGTACCTTTTCTCTTGACAACTTCATCTTGCCTATAATCCCTGCTGGGTGCAGGGCACTGTCACTCTGTAATAAAATAAATATGTTCCGTAACCTAATACAAACCACGCTATTTACATGGGGTATTATTTTGGCGGAGCTGAAATGACGAGCCATTAAATTTTAACGAGGGTTAACTACCCCCTCGCTGGTTAGCGGGGGGTAGGGAAGGGGTAGCTAGCTACCCCTCTCCCCCCTCACACACTGTGAATAGCTCAATTCACTTTTGGCTCGGGTGATGATCAGACGTTTCTGCTCTCACCCTCGCTTGACAGCCTTTAATCTTTTTCTGCTTTCCCTTTAAACAGTTTGTGTGTGAAGTTGGCCTCGACTCTATAACAATGAGTACTTGCCCTGGACTTCCTAATCGCCCGTGCAGGACTTTTATGTCCTCTATGGATACGGATCCTCACGCCCTTTGCCCCCTTTGTCGAGGTCAACGGTGTGATAAGGAAAATGAGTGCAGGGAGTGGTCTGCCTCCCAGTGGGAGAAGTTCGGCCGTAGTCGCAAGAAGAAGTCCAAGAGAGACAGATCTCCTTCGAAGGTGACTTTGAAGAAGTAGGTCTCTAAGGACTCCTCTTGCGCCCCCCGAACCTCTTCCGAAGGTCTCCCTTGTCCGGCTTCACCTGTGAAACCGCCGAGTGAGATCGCAGGCCCTAGTGGTTTCTGCCAACCTCGGGGTGGTGGAGAGGGCGTGGCCTCCCTTAGCGAGGTTGTTCCCTCTCCTCCCCCGGGTGAGGATATTTTATATTTTGATGAATTTGACTGTACGGTATCTAAACATGGTTTATTTCAGCTTTGGGCTTCCTTGGGTCTTAAGGGCACTCCCTCCAAGGAAGGCCTGTTTGACTTGTTGCAGCTGGGGGCTGCTGTCAAACAGTCGCCGGTATTCCGGAGGTTTATCCTTCGGACATGGTCGACGCTGTTTTGACTGTCCTTTCTGACGTGACAAGTCAAACCCTTTATTCTGCTGCCTCGGATGTTGCTGAAGACTCACCTCTCCCTTCCGCGCAGCCTTCGAAGGGGAAGGTGGGTCCTCCGGTCTCTCCTGCGAGCTCGGCTCCCCCCCGGGGGAGCGGGCTTTCAGAGACACCTCTTCGAAGGACCGATGACCCTGACTCCTTACCCAGGGGTCGCATTCGACGTAAGGCCCGTAGGCCTCTTCGAGAGAGGGGGCTCCCTTCTCCCTATAAAGGGGTGAAGAGGCGCCTCTTTGGGTCCCCTTCTCCTCCCCCTGCGGAGGAACTACCTCGTCAGGAGAAGGTCATACCTGCAACATCCCTTGACCTCTCTGTGGATCGTTCACGATCCCCTACTCCTGCCAGATCTTCAGTGCTGCCGTCACCGATAATCCTGCAGGCACCGTCCCCTTCGGGGGAAAAGGACTCTGGGGTTAAGTCCCTGACCCCTGCGCGCTTGCGTGCAGTTGAGTGTAGGTCATCTTCGTCACCTACTCGTCAACGATCTCCTGTTCGCCAGCGATCTTCTGTACGCCAGCGCTCTCCTGCTCGCCAGCGCGCTCTCCATCTTGAGGATGATCAACGCTCCCCAACGCGCCAGCAATCTCCTGCTCGCCAGCGCTTTTCTGGGCGCGCTCTTCAGCCTGTGAAGGACCAACGCTCCCCAACGCGCCAGCGATCTCCTGCGCGCCAGTGCTCTCCTGGACATCCAGAGAAGGTACAACGCCTTCCAACGCGCCAGCGATCTCCTACTCGCCAGAGCTCCCCTGCTCGCCAGCGCTCCTTAAGGCGCCCCCAGCCTGAGAAGCAACAACTTCCTGATGGGCACACTGCGCGCCATCACTCTCCTGTGCGCGCGCAAGCACGCACTAGTGCCTGTGCCTGTTGCACGCACTAGTGCCTGTGCCTGTTGCACGCCCTGCGCGCCACGCTCGCCAGCGCCCTCAAGATCTTCTGATTCAGACGCTCGCAAGGGTTCACCTTTGCCTCACTCGTCGATTCCTGCACTCCCGGTTGCTTGCTCCTGCGTGCCCTTCGATTACTGAGCGCCTCTTTAAGTTTGGCGCACCCACGCCCACGATCTCCTACAGCTCGCTCTTCACGCCAACACGCTGTGGGGCATGCAGGCTCTAAAGAAGGGGCCTCTCCTTCATGCGCCCCAATCACTGACAGATCTGCGCGCCACCAGTTGAGGGAGACCAAGTCTTCTAGGAGACATCTCTCTCACTCCCACCATCACCAGCACTCTCCTAAGAAGGCGCGCGCCCACTCGCCAGCTCGTTCTCTGGAACGTTCTTCTACGCGTTCATATGCACGCTCTCCTACTCGACCTCGTGCATACCCTCCTGCGCACCAATCACCTGCGCGCCACCACGCGCGGTCTTATGGTCGCCAATCTCCTACGTGCGAACGCTCACCCACAGGACGCTCGCTTACGCGCCATCGTGCTACCTCGCCAGCGCGCCCTATCGCCACGCTCACGTGCGCCCTCGCGCGCCCACGCGAAACTTCTTTCACGAGCTCTCCAGGGCGCGGCATCATACCCGCCCGTGTGGGTCATACGGATCGCAAGGATCATCAGCAGGACGTTTCTCCTGGGAGGCGTTCCCAGGATTCACCTCCGCGCAAGAGGAGGACAACGGCAGAACAAGAAAGATCGGCAGAGAGGTCTAGGCAATCATCTTTTTATTTTCAAGAAGGCCCCGTGGTGTCCACTCCTAAGGGTCGCGAGATCCCCTTTTCTCCAGCGGGGATTGCTGACACAGGGTCAGTTACCCGTCTACCATGGTTCCGCCACATGATCAATGCTGTGGTCCAGGCTATTAAGCCTTCCAGCACTGATCAGGGACGGGACCCTGTGACGGGTTCTCCACCGTTGAAGAAAAGGAAAGGAGTGGGCTTCGTGGTGACTCCTCCCCGGGAAAAGCTGGTCTCCAGGAACCCCATCAGGCGGACCCCTTCTCCTTCTCCAACCTCTGCAGCTCCACCCCCCTCCTGTAGATGAGTTTATCTCGTCCTCGGGGGATTCCTCTAACTCGGAGAATTCTCCCTTGGCACCAAGGGGAGAATTTTCTCCGGATAGAGGAGGGGTTGCACGTGAGGAGGGTCCTCCTTGTCCGTCTTTGTTGGAGTCCTACTTCCCTCCCAGGAGGGAATCGAAGGACACCAAGACTGTTCCAAAATCTTCATCGAGGATTCATCAAGAGCCAGCTATCCCTGGGGAGGACGTCCACGTTTCTCCCCAAGAAGACCTCTTGGGGATGGGAGACTTAGCTGCCAGTCCACCAAGAGGAGAGCATAGCGAGTCAGAACATGCGTTCTGGCAGGTCCTTGGATTGATGAGGGAGCTCAACAAAATCAAGGACCCGGAGACAGCCCCTCGCAAGGGGAAAAACACCGTGCTTGACGAAGTCTTTGGTGTCCAGAAGCCCCCCACGACTAGTGCGACTTTGCCCTGGTCTAAAGGGGTGAAAGGCGCCAGAGACAAGGTCAAAGCTCAACTCTCCGGTCTGGCCTCCTCAGGACGTTCTTCTGCCGGGTTTAAACTCCTCCCACCTCCTCTAGTCCAACAGAGGAGGTATTTCGAGATCGACGGGGAGTCTTGCATGTCTCTTCCACTCCATCAATCCGTGGAAGAACTAGCAAAGGGAACTTCTTTCGAGAAGCTCTCTACCCGGCAGGTGACGTTTGCAGCGTCAGAGACCCAAGACCTGGAAAAAGTCGCGAAGAGTGCCATGCAGGCAACTTCGTGGCTTGATCTCTGGCTTGGGTCTCTTGGCATCCTATTGCGATCCGAGGATCTGTCCAAGGAGAGCAATAGGAAAGCTTTGGAGACCTTCCTCCTCTCGGGCACTTGCTCTATTGAGTTTCTAGCCCACCAGGTCACTAACCTGTGGACCAACATGATCCTCAAAAGACGCGATTCAGTGTCCGAGAGGTTCCATCCGAAGATCCCACTGCAGACGTCAGCAGGCTCAGGCACTCCTCTATTTTTGGAGGGGAGTTACTGGAGCCTCGTGACATTGAGCAGACGGCTGAGAGGTGGAGGAGATCGAACCAGGACTCTCTCCTCCAAAGGGCCCTGACATCTTGGCCCTATAAACCTCTAGCCCCTCAACAACAATGTCAACAGCAGCCTCGCAAGACACCTAAGCAGGCTCCGGCAGCTAAGACAAGCGTGTCTAAGCCGCAGTCCTTTCAGCCGAAAGACAAGAAACGCGGCAAGTCCTCTAAGGGAGGTAGAACTCCTAGAGGAAGCGGCAAAGGTCGCAAACACTAGGAGTGGCAGTCCCCCCCGTGTGTCCACCTGTGGGGGGATGCCTAAAAAGTTGCGTGCAGAGGTGGCAGCAACTCGGGGCCGACCCTTGGACGGTCTCTGTGATCGGTCAAGGGTATCGCGTCCCGTTCACAACATCTCTACCTCCCCTGACAGCGAATCCAGTGTCGTTGAACTCCTATGCCTTGGGATCGGCAAAGGGGTTGGCCCTCCGGGCAGAAGTCGAGACCATGCTCAAGAAGGATGCTCTCCAGGAGGTCGACGACGGCTCCCCAGGCTTCTTCAGTCGACTCTTTCTTGTAAAGAAGGCGTCTGGAGGCTGGAGACCGGTCATCGACCTCTCAGCACTAAACAAGTTTGTCGTACAAACTCGTTTCAGTATGGAGACAGCAGACACAGTCAGACTTGCAGTGAGACGACAAGACTTTATGTGCACTCTGGATCTGAAGGACGCATACTTCCAGATCCCCATCCATCCGTCTTCCAGGAAGTACTTAAGATTCAGCCTAGACGGCAAGACCTACCAGTTCAAGGTGCTGTGTTTCGGTCTCTCCACGGCACCCCAGGTGTTCACCAAGGTGTTCACTCTGATCTCGTCGTGGGCTCACAGGAACGGCATCCGTCTCCTTCGTTATCTGGACGACTGGCTAATCCTGGCAGACTCGGAGTCGACCCTTCTGCGACACCGAGACAGGCTTCTGGAAGTTTGCCAAGATCTAGGGATCTTGGTAAATCTCGAGAAGTCCTCTCTGCGCCCTACGAAGAAACTGGTATACCTAGGCATGAAACTAGACAAGATTTTCCACAAAGCCTTTCCATCAGACGAAAGGATAGCAAGGCTGAGGAAGGTAGCAGAACCTTTCCTCAGACGAGAAGAGCTTCCAGCCCAACTGTGGTTACGTCTCTTAGGCCATCTATCATCTTTGGTTCGGCTTGTTCCAAATGGCCGCCTCAGGATGAGATCCCTTCAGTGGAGGCTGAAGTCACGATGGAATCAGGGAAACGATTCCCCGGACTTCCTAGTTCCCATAGGACCTTCGGAACGGGCGGATTTTCGAGTGTGGCTGGACGACGAGAACCTACGGAAGGGAGCAGATCTTCTCGTCCTCCCCCCAGATTTGACTCTGTTTACGGACGCGTCAAATCAAGGGGGGGGGGGGGCCACATTCTGAGCCAAAGAGCCTCAGGCCTTTGGTCAGAATCGGAAAGGTGCCTCCACATCAACCTGCTAGAATTGAAGGCCGTTTTTCTGACTTCAACAGTTCCAACAAACCCTGGCGAGCCACTCCGTGGTGGTGATGAGCGACAACACCACAGTAGTGGCTTATATCAACAAGCAGGGAGGTACCTTCTCGCAACAGCTATCCCATCTTGCAGTAGAGATTCTGAGATGGTCCGAAACCCGCTCGATCTCACTGTCAGCTCGCTTCATTCCTGGCAAGAGGAATGGCCTCGCCGACAGCCTCAGCAGGGCGACGCAGATAGTGAGTACCGAGTGGTCTTTGGATCCTCAGCTAGCCAACAAAGTCCTGACTTTGTGGGGTTCCCCGACTGTAGACCTGTTTGCGACAGCCTTGAATTTCAGGCTGCCCCTTTACTGCTTTCCAGTCCCGGACCCCAAGGCTCTCTGGCAAGATGCATTTCAACACAGGTGGGACAACATAGACGTTTACGCCTTCCCACCTTTTTGTCTGATGAGAAGGGTGCTCAACAAGGCCAACCTATCGGTCAACCTCTCCATGACTCTCATAGCTACGCTATGGCATCATGCCGAATGGTTCCCGGACCTTCTGCAACTCCTAACGGAAAACCCAAGAGAACTCCCTCCACGTCACGAGCTACTCGGACAACCACATTGCAACATCTTCCACAAGGCCGTAGCTTCGCTTCGGCTTCACGCCTGGAGACTATCCAGCGACTCCTCACGGAGAGAGGATTTTCTCAACAGGTTGCGGACAGGATGTCTCGACACCTACGAGAATCCTCTGCTGGCATCTACCAGGCGAAGTGGAAAATCTTTTGTGGTTGGTGCCGTGGAAGGGGTATCTCTCCGCTCGATGCCACTATTCCAACAATAGCGGAGTTCCTTGTCTATCTTCGGGAGGAAATGCGCCTTTCGGTCTCGGCGGTGAAAGGCTATCGCTCAGCCTTAAGCTTAGCCTTCAGGCTGAAAGGAGTGGATATTTCCTCTTCGTTGGAACTTTCTCTACTCATACGCAACTACTGTACAAGCTTACTGGCCCCCAGTCGGAAGTCAGACCCCCTCCTTGGAACGTGGTTCAAGTACTCAGGGCTCTGAAAAGAGCTCCCTTTGAACCATTACGCCAGGCATCTGATCGCCACCTAACGTGGAAGACGGTGTTCCTACTCGCGTTGGCCTCGGCCAAACGAGTAAGTGAACTTCATGGTCTCCTACGACGTTGCCAATTCAAGGGGATGGGGGGAGGTAACGTTCAAGTTCGTCCCCGAGTTCATTGCTAAGACTCAAAACCCTGGGGTGTCGGATCCAAGATTCGACTCCTTCAAGGTAACGAGTCTACGTTCTGTAACAAGTGACCTAGACCATCTGTTACTGTGCCCAGTCAGGAGTCTGAGGCGCAACCTCAAAAGAACAGCTGCAGCCCGTCCTCATGTGCAAGCTTTGTTTGTGATCACAGGGAGGACAAAGAGGAGGGTCACCAAGAACTCCATCTCTTCATGGATTCGCAAGGTGATAAGCAGCACCTTGAATCCCGACTCTCCTCCGTCACATCGTCCCAGAGCTCACGACGTCAGGGGTGTTGTTACTTCCCTGGCCTTCAAGAGAAACTTCTCTGACGCAGGTTCTACAAGCTGGGGTCTGGAAACGTCAGACGACGTTCACAGCCCACTACCTGCAGGACGTGACCCACAGGAACCTCGATACGTTTTCTATCGGTCCTGTGGTGGCTGCACAACAGCTGGTCTAACCTCAGGCTCCTTATTGGACAAGTAGCAGAAGGTTGAGGGCATTGTTACCCGGTTTTAGTCTGCGTGAATGAAAGAGTATGTCTGGCCCTTACTTCTTTCTTCATTCTCCCCTCTCTTGGGGATAGCAGCATCCAGGTCTTTGCGCAGCTGACCTCAACCTCTGCAGGTAAACCATGCTTCCTTGTGCTCCTAGTATTAGCCTTAATACTGCCGCGTCCCCCATACCCTGATGAGGTGGTATTGGGAACGTCCTAGCCTAGAGTTCCACATAAAGAACTCCAGGTCAACTTACTAGGACGAGTCACGTTATTCTCCTTCACACACATCCTAGTAGGCCGCACGATGGTCAAACATGACAACGTGCGAGGGTTAGGGACTCCCGTTCCTTGAGTTCTACAACTCGGAATTGGAGTCCCCGGGTAAAGCCGAAGCCAGAAGGCTGGGGACTTTCCGCCCTTCCTAAGGGTAAGTCACCCCATATAAATAGCGTGGTTTGTATTAGGTTACGGAACAAATGACAAATTTCGTAGATAATTTGTATTTTTCCTACCATACAAACCTTAGCTATTTACGCAAATGTTGCCCGTCAGCCCTGACCCCCAAGTCAAGTCCTACCTTTAAGTGAATTGAGCTATTCACAGTGTGTGAGGGGGGGGAGGGGTAGCTAGCTACCCCTTCCCTACCCCCCGCTAACTAGCGAGGGGGTAGTTAACCCTCGTTAAAATTTAATGGCTCGTCACTTCAGCTCCGCCAAAATAATACCCTATGTAAATAGCTAAGGTTTGTGTGGTAGGAAAAATACAAGTTATCTACGAAATTTGTCATTCTTTTAGAGAAGGACTGGAGATCCAATAAACAAAAAGTACAAATTATTCCTAGATTTTATTTGTTTTATTATCATATCTCATAAGTTGTTCTGTATTTGTTGTTTATTGGATCTCCATTCCTTCTCTAAAAGAATTCTTTTTATTACTTGCTGACAAGTGCTTTACGTACTTTAAGGTTCACGCTGCTCGATATGTTTTCTATCGGCCCTCTGGTGGCTCCACAACAGTTGATATGATACCTCAAGCTCCTTATTGGACAAGTAGCCGAAGGTTGATGGCATTTTTACCTGGTTTTAGTCTGCGTAAATGAAAAGATTTGACTGGCTCTTTTTTTCTTTTCTTCATCCTCCCCTCTAGGGGAAAGCAGCATCTTGGGTTCTCTGCACAAGCTGACCTCAAACCACTGCAGGTAAACCATGCTCCCTTTTGTACATAGTAATAAGTTAATACTGTTGCGTCCCAATACCCTGCGACGTGGTATTGGGAAAGTCTTTCTTACAACAGTTTTTCGTACAAAAAGACTTGGAATAACTTTACCTGGACAGTCACACTTCTAAATATCTCAACTCACAGCTTGCGTAGGCCGCGGACCTTGCGTAACAAGGTTATTGCGAGGTGTAGGGACTCCTTATTTTGAGTAACATACTCAGATAAGGAGCCCCCGAGTAAAGCCAAAAGCTAGATTAGCAGGGACATCCACCTTTTCTAGTGTGTGAGTCACTCCTAAATAAATAGCATAGGTTTGTATTCCAGTTATGAAACAAATGACAAATTCGAAGGTAATTTGTATTTTTCCTGAAAATACAAACCTTAGCTATTTATACAAAATTATCCCCCTTGAAGTCTTACCTCCAAGCAAAGTGAGCTAAATCACAGGTGTGTGAGTGTGTGCGGTAGCAAGCTACCTACCCCCCTACCCCCAGTAACTAGCAGTATGGGTAGTTCGACCCTCGCTAAATTTTAATGGCTCATCATTTCAGCTTCGCCGAAAGTAATACATCTAAATAAATAGCTAAGATTTGTATCGTTAGGAAGAATATAAATTATCTATGAATTTGCCATATTGCTTCCAAATTTGTCATTTTATAGTTAATTTATTTCCTTATCTCATTTCCTCCCTCTGCTATTTTTCCCTATAGGAGCCTTTGGGCCTATAGCATCCTGCTTTTCCAACTAGGGTTTTAGATTGGATTGTATTAATGCTAATGATCTCCCCAATAAACAATCTATATTAAAAAATTATTTAATAACATGATAAGGGAATACTGAAAAAACTCTTTATTCCCAGTTATCGAGAGCTTCGCTGTTCAAGGAGGAGATTTGACACCGATTTACAGACCCAAGCACCAATGGACCCCAATTCTTCTCCGTGCTAGACGCCACAGGGCACCTGAACACGTGGTCTTCGGACTTGTCGTGAAGGGAACGGACATCGTGATATCCCTTAGGTAGGTCACGTCAGATAGTGAAAAACCTGTAGAGGTGAGTATCGTGTTGCACACCTGTCGTTATCCAAAGCAGTCACTGAGAAAAATGGTCCCTGGAAGTTTTATTGTTTATCGTCCTCTTAGATCTGTTGTTTTCAGGGTAGGCAGATCAAGTAAAGGAAGTTTTTATCTCGCGTCATTCTGATCTACTGGAGTTTATAAGGCCATTCGGTACTGAGTAGCTTTTGGAATGATGTACAGTAGTTAAAACTTTGCTTAAATTATACATTCTCCTATTGAAGGACTCAGGTTTATATAGTTAGGATGAATACAAATTACTGTTCTTTGAAATTTTGTTATAGACTAATGATTTGCCTAATTCATTGAGAAACTATTCCTTCAGAAACATCGACCCCACATAAAAGTGGGAAAAGATGCTGCCAAAGAAGAAGAAGAAAAGTGTGGGACTGAGGTAGATGGAGAACACTGGCCAGGAACATCGACCCCACATAAAAGTGGGAAAAGATGCAGACAAAGAAGAAGAAGAAAAGTGTGGGACTGAGGTAGATGGAGAACACTGGCCAGAAACATCGACCCCACATAAAAGTGGAAAAAGATGCAGACAAAGAAGAAGAAGAAAAGTGTGGGACTGAGGTAGATGGAGAACACTGGCCAGAAACATCGACCCCACATAAAAGTGGGAAAAGATGCAGACAAGGAAGAAGAAGAAGATTGAGAAACCATACCATCAAGGGCAGGTTAAGTAGTTGAGCCATGGAGATGGAAGCAGCCCTTCGTCAAGCTGTGCTCTGTGTTGTAATTTATGTAAGGTTAGGTAGTGTCCATCCTTTTTATTTTTGTATACATAAATGTTACCCCTGAGGTCATCATTGTTAAATATGTGGGATTTTTATCCATTTTTGCAAATGTGTCCAATATTTGCAAACCAACTTGCATTTGTTTTCTCACCAAATACAAACTAACGCTATTTATAGGGGATATTACGCTCAGCGAAGCTGAAAGGCGAGCCATTAGACTTTAAGCGAGGGTTAACCACCCCCCGGCTATTTAGCAGGGATGGTTGAGGGGTTAGTACCTACCCCACTCACTCACACACCTAGGCTGTGAACCCACTTTGCTTTTGGCTCGGGTGGAGAACGGACGTTGTTGCTCCTCCCCTTACCATTATTGACTTGCCATTACTGACTGATTGCTTTTTTCTCTTTCTTTTCAGTGTGTATATGTATATGTGCTCTCTCCTTGGCCGTCCTCATGCAGACTTAGTCCAGATCCTCATGCAGACTTAGTCCAGGATCTGAGGGCCACTCCTGCGGGACGTTCATGTCGTCTGCATCTGCTGTTTCCTGCCCCCTGTGGGCAGCGTTGTGAACAGAACAATGCTTGCCCTAAATGCCGAGAGTGGTATGCCTCTCAGTGAGAGAAGTATGGGCCCCGGCTGAAAATGTAATCCTAAATAGATTCTTTGCCGTCGGGGTCCTCTTCAAATTCTAAGAAATTTAGGACTTCTTTGACCACCCGACCTCTTCCCAAAGCTCCTGTGTAACTGGAATTCAAACCTATGCTATTTATTTAGGGGGGATTACTTTCTGTGAAGCTGAAATGACAAGCCATTAGAATTCAGTGAGGGTTAACTACCCATATCGCTAATTAGCTGGGCTAGCTTGCTACCGCTCCCGCTCACACACCAGTGATTTAGCTAACTTCACTTTTGGCTCGGATGAAGACCGGTTGTTACCGCTCTTCCTCCTATAGAAATGTTATGAGTTTCCTTCTCAGTGTTTGTGCAGTGCATGTGATAACGGATACGACAGGTTCTCATGACACTTGTGTAAGGCCGGGGACCCTTCCCTTCTGACCTCTCCCCTCTTGTCCATCGGTCTTCCCGTCGGCTGATAACCTACCATTGATTCAGCTGCCGCCGCACGGGAATCATCATCGTTTGCACCCTCCTCGTTCAGCTGTTGTCTTCGCCTATTTTTTGGGCTCAGCCATGTTGTCCTGATGGAAGGTTCCTTTAGGCTGCTTTCTAAGGGATATTTAGCTACAGTGATACTCCCAGAGAATTAACCATAGGTCTCAAGAATTTTAACTCCTGGCGCGAGTATCCTTAATATATCTTTAAGGATATCACATAATATCAGGGGACGTATTTTTTGATACGACACATAGCAATCTTCACCCCGAATAGATTTTACTCTTTGAGGGGGAAGAGTGGCCAACGAAGGGGAGCCGTTATCAAGGTACCCGGTGGACCCTGTCCCTGGACTACTACGGCGCATTATTCCTTTGAAAGTAGCATTTAAGCATGGTGCTCTCCCTCGTTTTTCTCAGTGTTGTTACTGTTTTCAAGAAATATTATCATGCAATCTCTAGCATCTTCATCCTCTGGAGAGTTGAGTATTTAATCTTTCCTGTGTATAATTTTGTTACTAATTTTTAATATGTATATAAAATTTTGATGTTTTTCCCGGGGGTTTTGCACGCATTAGCTATTCTATTGCCCGCCACACGACATTTTCACCATACAATACCAACTCCGGAACGGATTAATGTCGTATGGCGGGGGTCTACTGTATATGAGTGTATATATGTATAAATGGAAATATAGGTTTATGTTGTTAGATACTTGTAACTTTTTTCCCATAGAGCTGAGAGGAAGCTTTACTTAGGCTATGTCCTCTTGCGGGAGGACTAGATTATTACGCCTACGCTTTTTTCCCATAGAGCTGGGAGAAAGTTTGCCTTAGGTGATGTCCTCCTTCGGGAGGACTTTTCTCTCGTTCGCGGGAGAGAGTTTCTTACGCCTATGCTTTTTTCCCCATAGAGCTGGAAGAAAGCTTGTCTTGGGCGATGTCCTTCGGGAGGACTTCACTCTCGTTCGTGAGAGAGATATTATTAAGCCTAGGCTTTTCTCTCATAGAGCTGGAATAAAGCTTGTCTTAGGCGATGTCCTTCTTCAGGAGGACTTCTGTCTCGTTCGCGAGAGAGATAATATTAACCCTACGCTTTTTTCCCATAGAGCTGGGAGAAACCTTGTCTTAGGCGGTGTCCTCCATTGGGAGACCTCTCCCTCGTTCGCGAGAGAGATATTTTACGCCTATGCTTTATTCCCATAGAGCTGGGAGAAAGCTTGTCTTAGGCGTTCTCCTTCGGGGGAACTTCCCTCTCGTTCGCGAGAAATAACTTGTAGGAGTTTGCGGATCCACCAGGGCCAGTGGCAGAGCTTTCTCCGTAGTAGGTTCTCCCTTCGGGGGAACGAGTCTCACGTTCTCGAGAGAAGACCGCCTCTGGGCATCGGCGGTCCCCCGTTACGCTTATGGTTCTCCTTCAGGGGCGGAGCGAAAGCCTTATCTTAAGCGACATTCTACTTCGGGAGAACAAACCTCTTATGCGGAGGTGTTATCTTTGAAGCTGCTGGTTCGCCTTGATCCTTTTCGTTACGATCACCCTTTGGGCTGGCGTGATCGTGAACCTTCAGGCTCTCGTCATGTTGATCCTGTGGGTTCTCATGACAGTAGGAGTCCTTCGGGACTCCGCTCGAAACCTTTGGGTTTTAGTTACGCTGAACCTTCGGGCTCTCGTAACGATGGTAACGTTGAGCCTTTGGAAACTGGTACCATCAATCACGCTGACCTTTATAAGTCTCGTTATGGGTTCCTCGTTACGCTGATCCTTCGGGCTCTCGTAACATTAGTTATGCAGAACCCTTGGGCTCTCGTAACTTTAGTCACTCTGACACTTCGGTGTTTTGTGACAGGGAAACTTCGGTTTCTCGTTACGCTGACCCTTCGGGCTCTCGTAACATTAGTTACGCTGAACCCTTGGGCTCTCGTAACTTTAGTCACTCTGACACTTCAGTGTTTTGTGACAGGGAAACTTCGGTTTCTCGTTACGCTGATTCTTCGGGGTCTCGTAACATTAGTTACGTTGAACCCTTGGGCTCCCATAACTTTAGTCACTGACACTTCGGTGTTTTGTGACAGGGAAACTTCGGTTTCTCGTTACGCTGACCCTTCGGGGTCTTCTAACACAGGCTACGTTAGGCCTTTGATCTCTCGTGCCCTTAGTCACACTGATCCTTCGGGATCTTTTGACAGAGAAACTTACATTTCTCATTTGCGCTGATCCTTCGGGGTCTCACAACGCAGTTCACGCTGAACCTTTGGGTTCTCATGATCATAGCCATACTTATATGACAGAGTTTGTGGACTCTCGTTGTGTTCATCGTTTGCGCTCACACAACACAGACTATGGTGAACCTTCGGGTGAACGTAGTAGTGAGTACTCTCGCGCACAAATTGGCGCGCATGGCCGGATTGGTGTGCACCTCCAACCTTTTGCGCGGACAACCAAATTGGCGTGCACGACCAAATGGGCGCATGGACAATGTGGGGCGCACTGCTGATGTGGCGCGCACAGCCGATGTGGCAAGCACGATCGGATTGGCACACACAGCCGATGTGGAACACTCGACCGATTTGGCGCGCACGAACAACTAGGCGCACGCAATCAGTTGAAGTGCGCGAACAGCTCTTAGGACAGAGAGTTTTTCGAACTCTCGTTGCGTGAAGTGTTCACGAGTGCACAAGAGTTTTACTCTCATGACAGAGAGTTTTCGAACTCTCGTCCCGTGAATTGTTCGTGCGTGCCTATCGTCATCGAGAGTTTTACTCTTAAGACAGAGGGATACCTGCTGCCTAGGGGTTTCCGAATCTCTACAGGTAACTATGACACAGTTCCTTTGGGTCCTGGTCACGTAACACGATTCCTGAAAATTCCATCAGGAATCAGCGACAGAGTTCCTGTGGGTTCTCGGCACAACATCCCTTAAGGTCATGAGAAAGAAATTCACAAATAGATTCTGAACCCCTAGGTTCTCATCCGAATCTCTCGTTTCTGCGATCCAGAGTTTTTTCTGAAAACTCTATGGTCGATCCCCTTCCCCCCCCCCCCCCCCCCCCCGGTACAGGATGGGTCTTCTAAAGGTGCGACTTGTTACATCACACTATGCTCCCAGCTGATTGCTATGTCAGCTAGTCTGGTTTCGCCAACACCGATCCTTTCGTTTTCGAACGAACCACCGTCATTTTCCTTCCACCTTCCCACTTCGAGTGGTTTGGTTAGCAGACGGAAATAAGCTGGGAATGAAAAGTTCTTTACATTCCAGTTCATTTCCCCTGGCAGGCCTTGCCTGAATTAGACGGTGGTTTTCTCACTAGCGAGAAAGCGTTTGATGGCAACTCATTCTGGTAATTATGTCTGGCCTTCTTGAAACAAACCCCCACATACGAGACTTTACCCTTTTCGGGACACTCGTTTCTGAGAAGTTTTTACAGAACCTCAATGGGTGTTGTTAAAACTTCATGAACGCCGTAAGCTGTCCCGGAGCATGCACTCTAGCCAAGACATAACTGTGAGGTTATTGTCTTGAACTCGGTTCTACCGTTTGATGGAGGCAGCCTCCCCCGTCATTGTACCCTGGGTATAACGACTTGCCTTTTTACACGATAGGCTTCCGAGACTTCATTCTATCCTTACAAGGTCATTGTTTCGAACAATTAGTCCCGAAGGAATATTGTTAGCTGACGTTAAAAGAACGATAGCAACAGCGTGGGCAACTTTTCCTTAAGTTTAAGAACATTTCAAACCGGTAACCAGACATCCGTTTCCGTGTAATGAACACTGGCTAGCCCCTCACATAGAGGAGGGGTAAACCAAAGGGGAAATGATCTCTTCTATAACTGTATATTTTGTTTGAGAACATGTTCGCTCTCATTCATGAAAATATTACAGCTAGTCAATGAGCAAAATTCCTTCGGCAATAATGTTGCGATTCGTCGCACATACATTATTCCAGCAACCGGATTCGTTGCAAACGTTTCCTGGAGGCAGAGAATACGCATGCACTAGCGCAAATGGACACGTACATATATGCGTGCAAGCGATCTTTCTGCCAATAAGGGCTTTATACATCTTGCAGTTAGAATTTCATTCTATTAAGTTGTTTATTTATATCCCTTACTTAAACCAGGTTTTTCAGTACATTACTTGGCTACTTTCCTGTAACCAGACATACAGCATTTACGTTCTGCCTCCTTATAGGCATTTTTTCCTTTCCCCCGATCGGATGTCTTAGTCTCCTACAAAGGCTTTGGCTGGAAACTTCTCATAAGGATATATGTTCCCTTGTAGGGAACATTTAATATAAAAGCTAGTTTACCGATCGGAGACGGAGAAGTACGAACGTTTTTTGTCCTAAGAAGAAGAAAACCTCGTTTACGAACGTTTTCAACTTTCTCCAACTGAGTTCCGGACACGACTTTTAAGTCAAACTACGCATGTATGCCTGTCATGCTCACAGTTTGGTGTTACTACTCCGTAGTAGACTTATGCTCTTTACCCATCCAACAATAGATTGAAGATATGTCTCCCCTCTTATGTTTGGTTGGATGCGTTCGGTGATTACCGTACTGTCTCTTGTCCGGAAAGCGATCTCTATGGAGATTCGCTATTATAACATAAGCTGTACTGATTAACTGGTTTACCGTTTGGTTTCGGTCTTATTCGGCCAACCACACTGGATTAGTGGCAGTTGGAGGGAGAACAGGCTGTTCTCCTTCCTTGCAAGAACGTGCAATTAGTTACACGTCTCGACATCATCTCGAGATTTGTTAATTGGTATGCACTCCCCCCCCCCTCACCTCTGGACAATCCGTGGATGATGGGTGGCAGACGAGAGCTTCTGCAAAGAGGCCTGTCTTCTTGTCTTCCCTCTGGATCTGATGCTTTCTTTAATGCATCAAAAGAGAAGTGGGGGGGGGGCGGCATATGTCGCACCATTCCAGCCTCGTCTGTTGGCCCGATTCAGAAAGGTACCAGCATTCACCTCTCTTAGAGAACCATCTTGCAGGTCGAAGCCTCAGATGGACAGAGGACAACTAGTTGCCCCCATCTGTGTACCAGGAATGTGCTTGCAAAACCACCCAGATAGTGGGTTCCTAGTGTCTTGGAATCATCTTGTATCCATCAAAGTCTTAACTTTGTGAGGTCCGCGACTGTGGTTATGCTCGCAGCGCCCCTGATCTTCAGGCTCCCACCCGACCATTCCCCAGTCCTGAAACACCAGGCCCTCAAACAAGATGTATTCCAAGATCGGTGGGGCGGCCTAGAGACGTGCCTTATTTTTTTTCCCCATTCGATCTGGTGAAAAAGTCCTCAGCCAAGTCAGGACAAGCAAGATCTTATCAATGACTCCAATAGCTTTGCTATGGTATCCCGCAGAATGGTTCCAGGACCTTCTGCAGCCCCTGACAGAGTTCCAATAGCTTCGCTATGGCAACCCTCGGAATGGTTCCCGGACCTTCTACTGCTCCTGATGGAGTTCTGAGGGATCTTCCTCCACGGCACGATATTCCAAGCAGCCACATGCTAACACTTTCCTAAGCCGTAGCTTTGCTTCGACTTAACTCCTGGGACGATCTTACACCTCCTCTCTCAGAGAGGCCTTTCGCAACGAGTTGCGGAAAAGATGTCAAGGCACCTCAGACACTTTTCAGCGTCGGTCTTCCAGGTGAATTATTCGGTTCTTTGTGACTGATGTCATGGAAGGGGATTCTCTCCCATCGATGCCTTTACTTATACAAGTATGAGATAACTTGTCCCCCGTCGGATCTCAACCTCCTCCTGGGAACGCGGTTTGGGTCCTTCAGTCTCTGAAGGCCCCTCTCTACGAACCTTTATGCCCGGCAGCAAATTGCTTCCTTACACGGAAGACGGCCTTTCTACTCACTTGGGCTTTTGACCAAGAGAGTTAGTGTGTTGTATGATACATCTTCTGATGTTTCCTACTCTAGGAGACGGGGAGAACTAATCCTCAGCGGCGCCCCTGAGTGGATTGCCAAGACTCAAATTCTGAGTGTGCTGTACCCTACGTGCAGCCTATTTCAAATAAAGAGTCTTCGTTTGGTAACCGAAAACCCATCAACTGGGGTTTTACCCAGTGGGGAGTCTTTGGGGTTACCTTAAAAGAACGATACCAGCTCGCCCCCGTGTGCCGGCACTGTTGACGAGCACGGAGAAGGTCAAGAGGAAAACCTCAAGGATTTCCTTCCCCTCTGGGATCGGAAGGCTATTGAGGTTACTCTCAATCTAGACTTTCGTTCATCCTAAGACCCAGAGCTCATAACGTCAGTGGGGTTGCTATGTCCTTGTGGCGCAGATACTTTAAAGTGGGCATGTGGAAGCGTCAATCGACTTTCACGGCCCACTACCTGCAAAGACGTAACCCACAAGAACATGGAGACCTTTTCCATCGGTCCTATGGTGGCCACACAACAAATGGTCTAAACACCTCAGGCTCCTTGATGGACAAGTAGCAGAGGGTTGAGGGCTAAGGCTACCCGGATTAGTCTGGGGTGAATGAGTAATAATGCCTGGCTCCTTTCTTTCCTTCACCTCCTCCCCTCTGGGGAAAACAGCTCCGCAAGCCTCAGCATAGCTGACCTCACCTCGCTGCAGGTAAGACCCATTTCCCTTGTGCCTCCTAAGTATAGAAGAATACTTTTTTACATCCCCAATACCTTTTGGGGGAGGGTATTGGTTAAGACTTTAAGAACAATAGGTTTCGTACTCGAGTTCCTCTGTTAACCCTTTTACCCCCAAAGGACGTACTGGTACGTTTCGCAAAACTCACCCCTTTACCCCCAGGGACGTACCGGTAAGTCCTTGTAAAAGACTGCTATTTAAATTTTTTTTTTGCATATTTTTTATTATTTTTTTTTTGAGAAACTTTAGGCATTTTCCAAGAGAATGAGACCAACCTGACCTCTCTATGATGAAAATTAAGGCTGTTAGAGCAATTTAAAAAAAATATACTGCAAAATGTGCTTGAAAAAAAATAACCCCTGGGGGTTAAGGGTTGGAAATTTCCAAATAGCCTGGGGGTAAAAGGGTTAAAGACAAGCCACACTGTTAGTTCCACTCACACACAAGCTTCTGCAGGCTGCAATCAGTGCATTACCTCATATCGGCACTTGATTTTAGCGAGGGTAGGGTCACTTCTACTATCGATCACAGATCGCAATAGAGAGGCCAGGTGGTGAGGACTTCTCCCTCCTAAGAGTAAGTCACCCTATAAATAGTGGAGGGTTTGTATCTACACCGGAACAAATAACAAATTTGTAAGTAATTTGTATTTTTCCTAGTATACAAATTGGCCCGCCACCCTGTCCCCCGAGAAGTCCTGCCATAAAGCAAAGTGGTTACTCAGCCGAGAGGTGTGAGTGAGCGGAGTAGCCAGTCTACCCCACCCCCCACCTGCTAACTAGCGAATGGGGTAGTTATCCCTCACTAAAATTATCATGGCTTGTCTTTCAGCTACGCCGAAAGTATACCCAATAAATAGCTCCAGGTTTGTATACTAGGAAAAATACAAATTACTTACAAATTTGTGGTATTTGCATGATAAACTGGTTTTCAATCATTTCGCTTCGTAGAAGTTTCTGAACATTCTAGGGCTCTTTCTGTATATAGTATTTTGACAAGGTTAAGTTCTTCCTTTTTTTTATTGTGATTAAAGAAGAGAGAAATGAAAGTACAGTTGTCATAAATCTTTGACAGGAGTTTGCCATCGACCCAAAATGAAGACTAGACAGAAGAACTCTAATTCTAAAGACCCTGTATTGGAGATCATAGTTTCTAAATGCTTAAATGATTCTACCTCATTAATCCCTTCTCCTTCCAGGGATATTTCATCTTCCATTGTATACTCAGTTCGCATTATCTCGTGGGACGTGGCTCTGGAGCAAGCTCAACAGTAGGAATGAAACTTGCGGCGGTCTCAGCTAAACGGTTCAGCATACATCTGACGCAAGGGCTGATGTTTGTCGGCATATCCAAGAAACGACTAGAAGGATGGACCTCAAGAAATCTGATTAGTCATTACTCTTCACTGACCCTTTCTCCTTGGTGAGTTTCCTTAATCATTCATGTTATAATAAAGCCTTATTTACAGGAGGAAAATCCCAAGTTCTTATTTTATTGTGCTTTTGATGAGGGGCAATAGGGGACAAACAACAGTACAGGTGTTATAGGTCTTCCAGAAGAGTTTGCTTTTTGCTAAAGTAATGTAACAAAATGGGGAAATATTCTTCCTAATCAAGTTGTTGAATTGATAAATGTTCAAACTTGCAGCAAATGTTTGTATGTTGAACAAGCTAATATAAGTCTCTTTTTATAGTTTATATATGAAATTTGTTTTAATGTTGTTATTGTTTTTGAAATATTTTATTGTTCCGTAAATTCCCTGTGGCCGCGGGGGCATAAAAACAAGAATAGCGCCAACGTTAATCCTGAGTGTCGTAAGAGGCGACTAAAAGGGACGGGACGAGGGGGCTTGGAACCTCCTCTCCTGTATCTACATCCTGTGAGACATCGACAAAGAGATGGAGCTGGGGGGAGTGTGACTGCTCCCCGCACTCTAGTTTTTGGGTGTTTGAATGTGCGTGGATGTAGTACGATAGAGAGTAAAAGATGTGAAATTGGAAGTATGTTTAGGAATAGAAGGATGGATGTTTTGACTTTGTGTGAGACGAAGATAAAAGGAAAGGGTGAAGTGATGTTTGGTGAAATGTCTGGTAGAGTGTCTGGGATTGAAAGGGGAAGAGCGAGAGAGGGTGTGGCTTTATTGCTGAGTGAATGGATGACAGGTAAAGTAGTGGAATGGAAGGAGATATCATCTAGGTTAATGTGGGTAAGGGTTAGGTTGGGTAGGGAATGTTGGGCGTTTGTCAGTGCGTATGGGCCAGGTAGTGAGAAAAGTGAAGAAGAGCGGAATGAGTTCTGGAATGAATTAACTAGGTGTGTAGAAGGACTGGGTAGAAGGAATTATGTAGTTGTCATGGGTGACTTAAATGCTAGAGTGGGCGCTGGAGAGGTAGAAGGTGTCATTGGGAACTATGGCATACCAGGTGAAAATGAGAGTGGTGAGAGACTGGTAGATATGTGTTTTGAGCAAGAGATGGTGATAAGTAATAGCTTTTTCAAAAAGAAAGATAAAAATAATTATACATGGGTAAGAGTGGCAAATGGAAGAGTAGTAGAAAGAGCATTAATGGATTATGTGTTGATAACTAAAAGAATGTTTGGAAGATTGAAAGACGTGCACATTTTTAGGGGTATGGCTAACGGTATGTCTGATCATTTTTTGGTGGAAGGAAAATTAGTTATAGCAAAAGAATGGGGGAATAGAGTAGGTGGTTGTAAAAGGGAGTTAGTGAGGGTTGAAGAGCTAATAAAACCGGGGGTAAAAAGTAAATATCAGGAAAGGTTGAAAATGATATATGATGAAGTGAAAGTAAGAGAAACTGGCAATTTAGAGGAGGAGTGGAAGTTAGTAAAAGAAAATTTTGTTGGGATTGCAAGTGATGTGTGTGGAAAGAAGGTTGTTGGAGGCAGCATGAGGAAGGGCAGTGAATGGTGGAATGAAGGAGTGAAGGTAAAAGTGAAAGAGAAAAAGAGGGCTTTTGAAGAATGGCTGCAGAGTGATAGTATAGAGAAGTATGAAAAATATAAATAGAAAAATGTGGAAGTAAAGCGCAAGGTACGTGAGGCAAAGAGGGCAGCTGACCTGAGGTGGGGTCAGGGATTGGGTCATTCATATGAAGAGCATAAGAAGAAGTTTTGGAAAGAAGTGAAGAGAGTAAGGAAGGCTGGCTCAAGAATTGAAGAGACAGTGAAAGATGGAAATGGAAGGTTGTTAAAAGGAGAGGAGGCAAGGAAAAGACGGGCGGAATATTTTGAAAGTTTACTGAATGATGAGGATAATAGGGAGGCAGATATAATTGCTGTTGCAGGTGTTAAGGTGCCAGTGATGGGAGATGAGAATGAGAGAGAGATTACAATAGATGAAGTGAGGAGAGCACTAGATGAAGCTAGAGTAGGAAAAGCATCTGGTATGGATGGTGTGAGAGCTGAGATGTTGAAGGAGGGGGGTGTGACTGTACTTGAATGGTTGGTGAGATTGTTTAATATGTGTTTTGTGTTGTCAATGGTACCAGTAGATTGGGTTTGTGCATGTATTTTACCACTATATAAGGGTAAGGGAGATGTGCATGAGTGTTGTAATTCAAGAGGTATTAGTTTGTTAAGCGTAGTTGGAAAAGTGTATGGTTGAGTAATGATTAATAGGATCAAGGATAAAACAGAGAATGCAATCTTAGAAATACAGGGTGGTTTTAGAAGAGGTAGGGGTTGTATGAATCAGATTTTTACAGTTAGGCAGATATGCGAGAAATATTTAGCAAAAGGTAAGGAGGTGTATGTTGCGTTTATGGATCTGGAGAAAGCATATGATAGAGTTGATAGGGAAGCAATGTGGAATGTGATGAGGTTATATGGAGTTGGTGGAAGGTTGTTGCAAGCAGTGAAAAGTTTCTACAAAGGTAGTAAAGCATGTGTTAGAATAGGAAATGAAGTGAGCGATTGGTTTCCGGTGAGAGTGGGGCTGAGACAGGGATGTGTGATGTCGCCGTGGTTGTTTAATTTGTATGTTGATGGAGTGGTGAGAGAGGTGAATGCTCGAGTGCTTGGACGAGGATTAAAACTGGTAGACGAGAATGATCATGAATGGGAGGTAAATCAGTTGTTGTTTGCGGATGATACTGTACTGGTAGCAGACACAGAAGAGAAGCTTGGACGATTGGTGACAGAATTTGGAAGAGTGTGTGAGAGAAGGAAGTTTGAGAGTTAATCTGGGTAAGAGTAATGTTATGAGATGTACGAGAAGGGAAGGTGGTGCAAGGTTGAATGTCATGTTGAATGGAGAGTTACTTGAGGAGGTGGATCAGTTCAAGTACTTGGGGTCTGTTGTTGCAGCAAATGGTGGAGTGGAAGCAGATGTACGTCAGAGAGTGAATGAAGGTTGCAAAGTGTTGGGGGCAGTTAAGGGAGTAGTAAAAAATAGAGGGTTGGGCATGAATGTAAAGAGAGTTTTATATGAGAAAGTGATTGTACCAACTGTGATGTATGGATCAGATTTATGGGGAATGAAAGTGATGGAGAGACAGAAATTGAATGTGTTTGAGATGAAGAGTCTAAGGAGTATGGCTGGTGTATCTCGAGTAGATAGGGTTAGGAACGAAGTGGTGAGGGTGAGAACGGGTGTAAGAAATGAGTTAGCAGCTAGAGTGGATATGAATGTGTTGAGGTGGTTTGGCCATGTTAAGGGAATGGAAAATGGCTGTCTGCTAAAGAAGGTGATGAATGCAAGAGTTGATGGGAGAAGTACGAGAGGAAGGCCAAGGTTTGGGTGGATGGATGGAGTGAAGGAAGCTCTGGGTGATAGGAGGATAGATGTGAGCGAGGCAAGAGAGCGTGCTAGAAATAAGAATGAATGGCGAGCGATTGTGACGCAGTTCCGGTAGGCCCTGCTGCTGCCTCCGATGCCTTACATGACCGCGGAGGTAGCAGCAGTAGGGGATTCAGCATTATGAAGCTTCATCTGTGGTGGATAATGTGGGAGGGTGGGCTGTGGCACCCTAGCAGTACCAGCTGAACTCGGTTGAGTCCCTTGTTAGGCTGGGAGGAGAGTAGAGGTCCCCTTTTTGTTTTTGTTTCTTTGTTGATGTCGGCTACCCCCCAAAATTGGGGGAAGGGCCTTGGTATATGTATGTATGTATGTTTGGAAAGTTTTTAATAATTTTCATAGGCTGCTTTTCTTACAAAACTTGTAGATTACATGGGTTGTTTTTCTTTGTTTTCTAAGAATTGTGCCTTTTTATATATTTCCATATCCAAAGATTCATTTGGATCTTAAGCTTACATTTGTTTCTTGAATGATCCCAGCTTCCTTTTTTCTAAAGTGTACATTTGTTTGTTGGCACATTGACATAGCTGGTCAACGTTTTCACCTTTAGTCTGTTCCTGCTTCCTTTTTTCAGTCTTCCGGGCTATCCTCTTAACTTTTTATCTGTAACAGCTGGGGTTTCCTCCAGTTGCATCCTTATTGTGGAGTGCCCTTCCAGGTCTCAAGTACCCTTTAAAGATTACACATTTAAATCAACTGGTACTGTTACAAATTAAAGGAGCTCCTTAAATATCTTCTCAGGGTGTAAAATATTGAAATATTGATTACAGCTTATGCTGTTACATACATACATACAGTACTTATATCTAGGCACTTCCCCCAATTTGGGGGGGTATCGGACATAAAACAATTGAAACAAAGGGGACCTCTCCTCTCTACGTTCCTCTGACGAGTTATCTTGGAAAGTCAAAATAATGAATGTTCATCTGGAATATAGAGTAGCCCATCAATTATTAACTTTTAACACCCAGTTAAGGCCCTTTTACATGCGGATATTTTAGTGTCGTCGGCAAGCTGTCCTTGTGCAAACGGTTACTATCCTGGAAAGTCTATTTACTGGCGCCAGTGAACTATCCCAGTGTAAACCAGTTCTTAGCGTATGTTATGCATTACTGAGACTAGCTTCGAATTGAATCCAGGCGAATGGAGTAGTTGGTAATGGTAAAGCAGATGACACTGCTGAGTTTGCAACAATTTTACCACAACTTCAACTCACCTCATAACCATCATAAAGTTTTTTGTAGTAAGAAAATGGCTTACTGGAATATTGAATCAGTAATTAATAAAACCTGTTTCTGTAATGAGAATACCTGTAGTCATAATAGAAACAAAAAAGAAAGTCCTTTTAGAAAGCTTGCATATTTCATACAAGATTGATCAAATGCTTTTAAATGTGTTTGCAAAATTAAATAATTTGTAGTAGGTTATGTAAATTATTTTTTTGTCTCCAATGAATAGTAAATATTCCTCCCAAATTTATTTCTGCCAACTTTTTAAGAGTCAAATTTGATCATTGAATTAGGCCCCAGTCAGTGACTTATTAATTTTATTGGTCATAACCTCAACTATTTGGTTTAATGAATGATTATTATTCCTTTTCTTCATACTTTATTCACTACAGCACTTTTGACAAAACTGTCTTTCTCAAATGATTACTGGCCTACATACGCCTAGTTTCTTTTGTAAAAGGAATGGTAAACCAGAGGCTTTCTATGAAGAATCTTGTAGCAAACTCCTTAATGCCAGTAAGGCTATAGCCTTCAATGAAAATTGTACGACTAGAGAGAAGCTGTGTCCCAAAAGTATAGTTTTTTTTATATATATATATTTATATATTTATAGAGGGAAGCTGTGCCCCAAAAGCATAGTATTTTTTCTATATACATTCAGGAGTCAAGAAAGGGAAGGATAGTGAAACTACAGAACTATTAAATCTTTCTTACAGTTACTGAGGCGCTGTTATGTGGACTGAAATTTTTTGCCTGGTTGATTTACGAAAACAATTTGTACTCATCCATGTGCTAATCTTTTTGTTTTTTGTTTTAAGGCTTTTATTTTCTAATAAATGTGGATAATGTGGGAGGTTGGGCTGTGGCACCCTAGCAGTACCAGCTGAACTCGGTTGAGTCCCTGGTTAGGCTGAAGGAACGTAGAGAGTAGAGGTCCCCTTTTTGTTTTGTTTCATTGTTGGTGTCGGCTACCCCCCAAAATTGGGGGAAGTGCCTGGGTATATGTATGTATGTATGTATGTATTTTCTAATGAAACTTGGATTATGGTCCTCTTCCATTATAGTTTAACTGTTTCTTATGTGTGTAATGTTATTTCAGAGGAAGGTTGGTGAAGATGATGATGATGACTATGAGCCTGGGGCAAAGAAAGTGAAGAAGCCCAAGGCCAAGAAGAGGAAAGCCTCCGACGACGAGGACGATTCCGATGAAGACTGGGGAAAGAAGAAGAAGGTACTAGCAGCTGAAGTGCGCAGGAGTTTTCTTTTATGTATTGCCTGTGATCTTGCATCTGCTTATGTGATCAATAGCTCTTTATTTTGCAATGGATAACTGGGGGTGATGGAATCTTCAACGGATCAGTAGAACGGCGTCTCGAATGAGGCTGGTAGTCGTAACGTTCATTGATTGAGGAAAGGTTCCATTTTGTATGCGATAGGGTTTGTAAAATAATGCAGTTGTTTAATGATCTTATGAGCAATTAAGGGAGGCGCTCTGTGTTGTATCGTGAAATACGTAGGCAAAAAAAAAAAAAAAAAGGATGAAAGTAGTTATGTTCATATATGCATGTTGAAATACTGAAATTTTTTAAATACTAAGTGATGGGATATATTGAACTATACTGTATCTACAAAATCTTATACTGAATTATATAGTTATTTTGATTTTTAATTTTTTGATGATATTTGAAAGATGTTTTATTTATAAAGGAAATTTTATTTTTTGATGATTCTTTGAAAGATATTTATATTTTATATTTTTATTTTACTTTATCTATGAAAGAAATCTTTATTTTTTTTTCATGATCCTTTGTAAGATGTTTCATCTAGAAAGTAAATCTCTCGGAAACTTTTGTTTCAAGACAAAAGCGACTTGTCCTGCAATGTTATTAAAATTTTCTTTACGCTGCAGTCTCCCAAGAAGGCTGCCGGCGGTGGACGCGGGAAGGCTTCAGCTTTCACAAAGTCCTTCAAACTCTCCGACGAGTTGGCAGCTGTCGTCGGCGCAGACGTGATGCCCCGTCACGAAGTGGTTAAAAAATCGTGGGCCGTCATCAAAGAGCGTAACCTCCAGGATCCAGGCAATAAGCAGTTTGCCATTTGTGATGACCAGCTTTTCAAAGTGATTGGTAAGAATCTTTGAATGCTGTCTTTTCTATAGTTTTAAGTACATAAGGTCCTCAACTACAAACAAGTTCCAAGAAACTGTTTGTAAGTTAGATTTTGTTAAAATTTCCCCTAGGTTAGGCTTCACCTAACTTACATGCCTATGGTTTTCAGCTGCAAATGTTAACCCTTTTTCTCCAAAGGATATTTGGAACTTTCCAGCCCTAACCCCCAGGCATTTTATTTTTTCAAGCACATTTTTCCATATACACTTTTTAAATTGCTCTAACAGCCTTAATTATCGTCAGAGATAGGTCAGGTTGGTCTCATTCTCTTGGAAAATGCCTGAAGTTTCTGTTATCAAAAATATGCAAAAAAAATGTAAAGATTTTTTTTGCAAGGACGTACCGGTACGTCCATGGAGTAAAGGGATGAGTTTTGTGACATGTACCAGTACGTCCATTTGGGAGTAAAAGGGTAAATAAATAGTCCCCGTTTCATTTTGTAAATGTTCTCTTGTTTATTACATTAGATATTTGTTTTGGCTTATTTACAAACCCTCTACTATTTATAGGGGTTTATATTGTTTTAATACAGTATTACATAATGAACCTTTAATACAATATCTGAAATTTGCGATTTCAGTTTGATTTGTTTGTCTTGGGAATGTTTGTAATTTGAGAACCTTCTCTATTGATTCTTTTATTATATAATTTGAAGGATTGCTGAAGACTAGATCATTCTTTCACTTTTGTGTCTTGCTCCATTCTTTGCTAAAGACTTGGCCTGGAGTTTAGTTGTAAAGGTATCTTAAATTGAAAATTTTAAGTTTGTACCAATTTGGAAAAGTTTCAAAGGAAGTTGGAAGGAAATCTTGTTCCTCCACATATTATTAGGTAGTCGGCGATTAGTAACGTACCTGCCATCTACTGAATTATTATAGTTGTTGGGTCCTTTGACTGCCATATAGTAGGATCCCTCTTTGGTCAAGACTCATTTTTCCTTTGCCAGCACATTACACCGATAGTCTATTCTTTACGTAATGCCTTTTATCATTGACTTGCTAATCTCTTGGATGGGATGGTTTGTAATTCAGTATTTGACCTCCCAAATTATGATGAATAATTTAGAGGCAGATTGTGTTCAGAGGTTTGTCAGTTTTTTTTTATTGTGTTAGTTACCTTTATCGGCAGCATTTTGCTGCTGTTGAAATGTCATTCGGTACTCCTTGCACAAGACAGAAGACAGCGAAGAACTCCTGTCCTTTGGATTTTGACTTCAACATGGAAGATTTTGAGTTCACTAAGGTTATGTTGTTTTTCTAGACAGTACTAGTATTTGTAATGGTTTCATAGGGTGCATACCTTGTTTTTTTCTTCCATGGTTTTATACTATGGTATTGCTATAGATGGCCATTTTCTTCTTAGTGAGCCTGAAATAATGTGTGTACAAGAAGTTCTAAAAGTTAAGAATTTTTAAACTGGTCTCAGTGGGTACTCTTGATAGTTATGCCACTTAGTCTTCCATATTCCCCGGCCAGATGTTGCTACCGCTTGTCTTATCATTTCACGGGATAGTGCCGCCTCTCTTTTTAATCAGCTTCTATGGTCTCTTAATGGTATACGATGGATGCACATTCTCAAGACCTTGATGGCTGGTTTCTGCTGTGTTTTTCAGGAAGGAGAAAAAGATCACACGAATTCTTATGAAGTCTTGCCATCTTGGACATGGCTGGCTCTTAAATCAGCTTTGAAATTGTCCCTCTGGTGTTCCCTCAGTGCAGTTTTCCCTTCAAATCCCTAGCACATGAGCCAGGGTGTATTTCCCTTCTAGCTCTACACAAGCTGTCCCATTTCAAGGATGGCAGTCTTGCTTTCCTGACTAGGGACAAGTGATGTGTATCTTTCTGCTTATGGCTTTTTGTCTACCATTGCTACTTGTCTTTTTGGCCCAAGTGTGCCTGGTATTCATGCCTGCTTTGACAGGTGAGCCAGTCCTTTGAATCATAATAACTTTGTAGTGTGGTTTCTACCCTTAATGAGGAAGTCTGTGTTGCTGAGAGAAGGGTGTATGGAAATTTGGTCATGTGTTTTTTTGAAGAGTTCCTGAAGTTGGTCGGCTGTAAACCTCTACCAGTGGAATAAGTTTCATCTGGCTCTTTTATCCGAACAGTCAACTTAGTGGGGAGGTGCGTGCATTGTTAAATCAGAATCCTGTATAATAATTTTCATCCAGGAAGTACCTATGATTTTTGTGGCAAAGTAAGGTGCTTGCTTCCAATACCTCTGCTTCGGCCTGTGTGTTGTTTACTTTCCTCACTACTTTCATTGTTTGAGTCCTTGGGCTTGTAGCATTGTTTTTCCAATCAGGGTTTTAGTTTGGTTTTTAGTAATAATCACCACGTTGATGACTGGCTAGGAATGGTGGTCAAAATTATTGTTTATCTACGTAGATCAGTAAGCCTGAGAATGCTATACATAAATAAGCTATGCTGCTGTCCTAGAAGTTCCTTGTAAGTATCTCGGGAGGATTTCTCATTGGGCTTCCGTTATTGTGTTTATTTTTCTAAATTGGGGAGGCGTTGTTTGTACGTGTTCTTGTCTCAGTTGATGAGTGGCTTCTTTGTGAAAACCTTTTTCACACCTTGTGATGAAAGAGAGTTCTTTCGTCTTTTGTGCGGGGCGAGTTTATATATTGCTTTGGATTCTGTTAGATTCTGCTAATACACACTACTCTTAGCATGGTCATCTAGTTGCACTGGAAATGTGGCCCTCTTGTCGGGTTTGGCTCTCCCTCCCCAGTTGTGATTGGGTTATGTAAGATTAACGGGGGATGTAATCTACAAATGATTTTGCAACAATGAACCTATCAATCGTTCAAGTTTCTTCTCTTCCCTGCACTTATTGCTTATGCTGGAGTGTTATGAGAACTGGGAGTGTACAGTTAAAGAATTAGGATCTTGGTCGTAATAGTTTGTCACGAGGCTCTTCATTACTTGCTAAGCTACAATGCTAGTTTGGATGTATGATTTATGTGAAAGGGTGGGTATTTAGGACTCCAAATAGGGCCAGTGCCAGTTGGCCGGAGACTTGGAGGTTAAGCAAAGGATTTTTACATTCTTAATCAAAAGATCTTTGATTAGGTCACTAATAGTTTTCAGCCAGTATTTATAAGTCATTGGAGAGATCTTTAGGCAGTTGATTGTGGTCTTTTATAACTGCTTACTAGTCAAGATAAGGAAGCAGAAATAAAAGAAAACAATGCTGGGAGCTTGTCTAGTAATATTGAATGTTATTTCTGATACCCTCTGATGTTCATATTGCATTTTCTCCAGAAGCTTGGTTGACAGAGTTTTGCATTCAACGTTCATGTTTAAAATTTCATTTTCTTTCCTTTAAAAAGATACATGACCCCAGTAAAGTAATGAAACTCCTAGCTGTTTATTGTAAGGACTTCTGATGGTTTCACGTTATTCAGGTTTTCTGTTGTCTTTTCTGCTGGATTTGTTAGCTTCCTGCAAAGGGAATGCAATTAGATTGCAACAAATGCTGATCACAATCCAGAATGGACGCAATGATCACAACGTGGTAACTGAGAGACAGAAGCCGTTATGAGAAGTGGTGTCGAGCTCTTTCAAATTTTCTTAATGGATTTGGAGTAAACTTTCAAGTCTTAAATAGAACTACTAACATTAGATTTTCATAATGGGCAAGGACAGAAAGTAAGTGTTACTTCAAGGGAAGAGAATAATTGCTTGTCAAGTTGACAATGATATGACACCAATACTTGCTAGTTGAAGTTTTATTAGTGATGTGCCTTAAAAGACCTCAAGTTATTTATCTCCCTTTATTCTCAGAAGGCCTAGATTCATGGATTGTAGACTACAGTATATCTGACTTGTCTGGTGTCCATAGTTTGGCATTATGCTCATGGTCTATGTTCCTTTAGTAAGGGATTTGTATGTTCACTGCACCTTAGTCTTGTATCTTTTATTTGTTCGCTGTTCCTTATAGGTCTTGTTCCTTTCATATTGTAGATTCTCCTAATTTTGTAAATTTTGGTGATGCAGCAGCTAAAGCTAGTTAATTGCATCACAATCTGAATGACTGCTTTTTTTATTAGTGTGCAAGCTCGGCCGTTAGATTATCACAGGTTTGATTTATTTGGATAAGTTGGATTAATACTTCTGCTCGTTTTTTCATCCCTTTTGAATTTTACTTTGAAGACAAAGGTTATAGGGTTATTTGTAATTTTTTTTTTTTTTTTTGAAGAAATGTCGTTAGAAATTTCATAGTCTAATCCACAAACCCTCGCTAAATTTTAATGGCTCGTCATTTCAGCTTTGCCGAAAGTAATACCCCTAAATAAATAGCATAGGTTTGGATTCCAGATATGGAACAAATAATGTTTCACTAATTGAGTTCCCTTTAGAGGCTAAGCCTTTTGTCCCTGAACCTCAACATATGAGTATCACTAACATGCCAGTTGTAAGCAATGGGTTAGGAAGTCAAATGTCTACTAGAAAAATCTACCCTTCAACTCTTGTCGAGGAAATTTCTGATGGGTCTTTTTCATAGAAAAAATTTAAATATTCTTTAAATCCTTTTGGTTTCTATTAAATCTACAGCATTTTTAGATACTAAGAGAATGTTATACGCACTGGAATTTAGGTAGCTGCTGTTCTTATTTTAATTATTCATTACTCTTGTCTCCTCTGATGGTCCAGCACTTTGCTGCAGTAGAGGGGCTTGAGTGTCTCAATGATGGGCTGGGTAATGGCGGTGGGGTAGTTTATCCACCCTGGCAGGCTCAACCATACCGCTAAGGCCAGTTCTGAGAGACCAGACCAAGACTGGACCCCTATAGGCCTTCTCCTTTATTTCAGATAGGCAAAGGCTAGAAGGAAAACTCCAAAATCAAACCAAACCAAACCAAACAAGACCCCAACGGCGGAGCTTCCCAGCGCCGGCGGAAGAGGGCAATGCCTATCGGGCAGGCAACAAGGCGGGCCTTGACATAACAAGAATCCGGCAGCCCGATGCAACCAACATCGGAGAAGCCGCCTGTCTCATATGTCTTGAGCCGCGGTGAAAACGATGTGGGCCAAGTGTGTGTGCGTGGCCATTGCAAAGCCACGACCACCCAAAACAATATACCCAGCTACTGGCATTCCGTCGTATCCTCCACCCTTCTTCTGATAGGAGGCTGATGGCTAACAACAGAACCCAATACTCGGACACGAGTGGGCGCCGACGATACGACTCTTGTAGTTTATTTTATTTCTTTATTTCCTTTCCTCAATGGGCAATTTTTCCCTAGTGCTTATAGCATCATGTTTTCCTACTAGGGTGGTTGTAACTTACCTAGTATTGATGATAATAGCATTCTTACCCCAGCTGTTTGCTTATGTTGATGTACCTGTTCTGCATCGATTACATCAGATACTAGTGGTTGCCGATACTTTTGAAGTGACCAAAATTATCTCGAGTTTATTTACCATAAAATGACTTTATTAATAGGTAATAGGTTTTTGAGAATTTGCTTCTACCAAGTACTAGGTTTGTAAGAATTTAATTTTTGGTTTGGATTTGAAAATGACTTTTATCATCATCTCCTCCAACGCATATTGACGTAAAGGCTTCGGTTAGATTTCGCCAGTCGTTTCTATCTTGATCTTTGAAATCCATACTTCTCCATTCATCATCATCTCCTTCACGTTTCACATTCTTCAGCCATGTAGGCCTGGGTCTTCCAACTATTCTAGTGCCTTGTGGAGCCCAGTTGAAAGTTTGGTGAACTAATCTCTTGCAGTACACATTTATTTCAGAAAACTGGAATATAATCTAGGTCATAGTACAACAAATAAGCACTATTTATGGTCAATGTATGCTTGAATCAGAAATTCTTATTGTATCTCTTCATCTATCAGGAGGCAATTGCTAGCATTACTAATTAACCATTGAATTAATATGTGCAGAGATTTCTCCATATCTATTTTGTAGGAATTTCATCAAATTCAATTTCGATGTGGATTCAAACAGGTACGAAAGTAATGTATTTATAATTTAGCTGTTGAAGGCAATGAGAATTTCATTTACATTTTGCTTAAACTATGCCATTCGCCTTACATTTAGGAAAGGATTCAGGAGGTACTAAAGTATTGTACTTATTCATTGGCTATTTAAGGCTGAAAATTTCATTTACATTTAGCTCAAACTATGCCATTTTCTTGACAAGTGAAACTTAGTTATATAAATAGTCGGTATTACGAGATTTATGAATTTTCTGCTAGCAAATTATCTTTCCATTCAAGTTACTTTATTCCCAAAGTATCCTGTACACATAATAGCATGAATGTTTCGTTTGAAAACCACCTATAATAATTTTCTCCCCACAGGTGTCAAACGCTTCCTTACCTTTGGTATGAGGAAACATTTGAAGAACCACTTCTTGGAAGCCGCATAAAAGCTGCTGGGGTTAGGGTAGCGAGCTGTCGAACTCCATTTGAGTAGCACATCCAGGCAGTGACTGACCTCCCATTGTCATCTTTTGTAGCTGCTGTTCATATTTGATGGTCTCGTGTTCTAGTGGTGATTGTTTGACTTGGCCATCCGCAGCTTTTATTGGACTTTACAGTACTTGATTGAAACAGTTGAATTAGCCTCAATAATTGTTGGGAACAATAAGTTTGCATCCATTTTTTAAATTATTTATTGTAATCTCAGTTTAAATTTAGTGGTAGGGACTTATTTCTTATAACAGCATTGTTTGGTGTGCTCTTTTCGTTCTGTGTAAAATCTTGAAGTGAAGTTATATATATTTTTTTTTGTACTCTATTTTCCCCCCCTTGTCTTTGTCTTAACGCTGGGAGAAATAGAAACTATTAATGTGTAGTTTTATTTTATTTTCAACCCCCAAAATCTGCCGGAGGGAAGCAGTATTTCATTCCCCTTAATTGTCTGATGTGTTCAGTCCGGTGGAAAAGTTTAACCTGTAGCAAATTTCATCTATCATTATTGAAGTTTGTCATAAATCATTATACATTTTGTTTTTTTGAGCAGTGAAAACATGTATAAGATAAGATATTAATAGGAGATTTGTTTCTGTGGCTTGCATGGAAGGTAATTTTTTTCTTGCTCTTTTGAAAGCATCTTTATCATTAACCAAGTTGTAGACACACACTCCAGTTCATAGGCTGTGGCTTGGAACTTGGATCCAAGTAGGGTCGCGCTTCATTTTGTTTTCACTTTCTATTTTGAGTTTGCGATGCAAGAACCCACAGGTGGTTTTATGACTTTAATCTGTCACAATGGTAAAATCTTTTAATAAAATATTTTGTAAGAAAAAAAACAGGAATATTATGTTATTTCCCTATTTGTTGACAAGCATCATTTTGAATGTGGTTTGCTGCAGCCTTCCACCCCTTGACCTTCAGAAGCATTTCTTTTCCCAATGTTTTATTTTGCCCTTTTTAATGGACTACCAACACACTTTTCTATGGTACCTCCCTAATGTTCATATTTCTTTCGTCCATGAAAACTAGGAATGTAGAATGCTACTCCTACAAGTTAAGAAATTTGCCTTCAATAAAGTAAAGCAGCAGCTAACATCAATAACATGCATATGTCTGATAGCTTCTGTTTAAGTACGCTCTACAAACAATATGTTCCATTTTACAGGTTTTAGAGCCTTATTGGGTCACTGCATGACTTTGTTATTGTCATAGTCAAGTAGCAACTGTAATTGTCTGAGAGTGTTCTATGTTAAATCTATAGTGCCTGGAAAAGTGATATTCTTCAAATGTGTTGACTAGTTCAAAAGTGATCTATCGAATTTGACATGAATTCTTGAGTCTCGAGTACATTTCAGAACAGTCATCCTCTTGATTTATGAAATTTCTATATCAGGTTACTCATTTAAATACCATCTATTTCTCTAGCTCAAGATCCTTAAAGTTGGGTCAGTGGATGGAATTTTTCAGTAATAGTGAAATATAGATATGTGATACACCTATTTGCCGAGATTTGTTTTGTAAAATATATTTTATCTACCCTGGCATATTTCCCAATTTTGTGAGGTAGCCTGACAAGGGACTTGGCTGAGTTTGGTTGGTAGTCTTAAAGTGCTACAGCCCACCCTTCCCTGTTTTCCACCGCAAATGTAGCTTCATACGCTGACTCCCGTACTTCCGCTACCTCAACGCCCGCCAAGGTGACCCGAGATAGCAACGGTGCCTATCTTGGTAAACTTGGCACATTATTCCATCTTATTTCTCTTCTTCCTGTTTTTTTAAAGTTTGTACTTGAAAGATCTTTTTTAATGTTGTTAATGTTCTGTAAACATTTTATTTTAATTGTTCATTAATTCTCTTATAAACAGTAGATTACTTATTTCTTTGTTTCCTCTCCTCACTGGGCTAATTTTTCCTGTTGGAGCCCTTAGCCTTAAAGCATTCTACTTTTCCTACTAGTAGTGTAGCGTAACTAGTAATAATGATAATAATAATAATAATAATAGTAATGTGATGTGTCTGCTTGAATGGAGTGCTTTCAAGATTACTGTAATTAGTTCTCAAGAACTTGTCCAGTTGTTTAGTCACAAATGTTCTTAAATTTCCTAGAAATACTAGCTATGCTGGAGGCTCTAGTTCTGTTGCACGATCTAGCTAACAAAGGAGAATGTTCACTCGGACCTCACAGTAATTTTGGCATATGTGAAACAAGGTATCACAATGTCGAGAACTTTATTTTTTTCCTCACAGAAGAACTATCATGTTATAAAGAAGAAAGGCGCATCTGCCTTCTTCCTCATTCTGTATAGATATATTTTATCCTTCGATCAAGTCTTCATATTGAGAATACCTCATCAGTGTTTAGAAAGTGTAACCTTTTTTAGGTGATCAAAAGCTAGTGAATTTTTACATAAGCATTAAAATGGAAGAGCATGATTAAATCTTAATGAATTACAGGTTGTATAGAGTATTATTTGTATTATCCCTTCTTGATGTACTGTTATATTTTCCTCTTTAATTGGTCTTGAAAATTGTATTACAGTGCTTTTTAGATATAAAATGAAGATTGTACAATACTGTATTTTGCTTGTTAATGATTGGTATCTAAGTTTCTAAGGGTTCTGGAGAAAAAAAGTTATTCTTCACCCTCAAGACAGCTGGTTGCATTGGTGTTGATTTTGTGGAGTATTCTTCCGGCCGCCCACGAGTGAGTAGCGAAGACCTTCAGAAAGATCAAGACCAAAGTTAAGCTCCGAAAGGGCCACACTCCCTTCCCCCAGGAGATACCTCTAGGAACATGTAGAGGGGAAGGCGACGATAACAGCCGAAAGGAGGAGTATCCAAACGATGACGGTTCCCCTCCTAGGCGGTCAGGTTGAGCGGAAGGCCATCCGCCAACGGGATGACTGAAATCCCAAGGGAGAAATGTCAGAGGGGAAGGTTCTCTGTCCTTGAGAACCAGCCATACTACGCTGTCACACACAGCACATACACTGAAATTAACACTTACAACATATATATAAAAATATTAAGAATGCTTTCATATATATAGAAGAAAAACACAAGTTAAAAAGAAAGATTAATGGCAATCCAAAATAGGCAAGGAGGAAGAGCGGTAACAACCCCTAGTTGTGTTGTTGTATTGTGGGGTTGTTTGTTGTAGTGCTAAGGTATTGGGTGAACAGAATTTTCTTTATATGATTTAGATGAACTGGGCTTTACTGTATTATTGTGTTGAGATGGCAACAGGTAAAATTCCACTTCCACAATTTAGGAGAGATAAAAATAATTCTGTTTAAGAAAGAAGTAGAGGCTCGGCAAGTGGCGACAGATGTTTAAGAGGAGAAACGGGGTATTGTGTTGGCTTTGAGTTTGCCGGAGACTGATGATTTTAATTTGAGGGAGAAAGTTTTTGAGCATCTAAGCTTGGATATGCTAAAGGGTGTTGATGGTGTTAGGGATTTGATTATATTTCTAGATGAACAGTTTGGGAAGGATGAGTTGGAGGATAATTTGCAAAAGTTTGAAGATTTCGAGGACTATTGCAGAGGTTCTAGTGAGGATATTGGTCAATTTATTACTAATTTTGATTTCAAGTACAATAGAATTAAAACTGACACTCTTAAATTACCATCTGAAATTCTTGCATTCAAATTGTTGAGAAAGTCAAGGTTGAATAAAGCAGAGAAATTGCTAGTCATCTCTGGTATGAATTATCAAGAGAAAAGCACACTGTATAAGCAAGCCAAGAGATCTCTAAAAAAATTCATAGGAGAGGGAATATGTGGGGGGAACAAGCTCAGCCAGGATTCAGAGGTTAGAAAGTTAGAACTGACCTATATAGCTTCTGAACAGAGGAATTTTAGATCATAGTATGGTGACTCAAAGACTGGGCATAGCAGGGGGTGGAGGTAGATATTCTGGTTTGGGCAAGCATGGGGAGAAGCCTGTGAACCCAACTGGACTAGATGGTTCTTTTAGACATTTTGTGAAAGACTGCCCAGATAGTTGGGAAAGATTAAACTGTGTACACATAACTAGTCAGGGTGTAGGGTCTGATGAAGGAAGTAATGAGTGTGGAGTCAGTGCTAGTGCTGATGAGAGTATACAGTAGTGTTATTCATGGGATTTGATAAGTCCGAGATTGCAAGATTTGGGATTGAGGCGGGTAGCTGTGCTGTTTTAGACAGTGCATGTTCAAGTACTGTTTGTGAGAAAACATGGCTTCAAGGTTATTTGAGTACATTGAGTGAGGATGATAGGTTGTTAGTCGAGACCACAGATAGTAATAGGGTGTTAAAATTTTTGTGGGGTGGATACTCAGTTGAAGTCTCTTGGGGTGTGTAATCTACCAGCTTCCTTAGTTGGGAATAAGGTCACAATTAAAACTGACATAGTTGATTCTGACATTCCTTTGTTGCTATCAATGCAGGCTATGAAAACTGCCAAGGTAAAGATGGATATCGAAAACGACTCAGTGGAGATCTTAGGCAAACCAGTAGTTTCGAATATTACTTCTTGTGGACATTATTGTATTCCTGCTTATTAATCAGGGGGTTGGAGTTCAGTGGGGAATTTAAATCTGATGGTGCGGGAACATAAGTAATAAATCTGGGGGTTTATATGGTGATGTGGAATGGGACTTGACACTGTTTGCTCAGTCAGATTTGAGGGAAGCCGATACTACTGGTAATGGGGTTGAAAGCAGTGAGGTGCAGTCAGAGGTGCCAGTTGGAGCAGGAAATGAAAGTGAGAATCATTCAGTTCCTAAAATTAGACTTCGAAGGCAAGAGAATGATTGTTGGAAAATATATGCTACAACTCTTACTAAAGCAGAACAGAACACGTCGGAGTGTCATGAAGCAAAACAAGCGGAGCTGAAAAGACTATGTGACTTTGGCACTTATGAGGAGGTACCTTTTTGGGGATCAGAAGTGTATTTCAATCAAGTGGGCTCTGACTAGGAAAGATTCTGGGATAAAAGCACGTTTGGTGGCGAGGGGTTTTGAGGAAGAAAGTACTTTTCAGAGTGATTCCCCAACAATGGGTAAGAGTGCCATCAGATGATAGCTAGTTTGGGGTGGGAAATAAGAACTACGGATATTAAATCTGCTTTTCCTCAGGGAAGGGACCTTGAGAGGGATGTATACATTCATCCTCCTTGTGAAGTAAGAGTGGAGGGTGTGGTGTCGAAACTAAAAAAGGACTTCTATGGGTTGGTAGATGCTTCCAGACAATTTTATTTGAGTGTTAGGGAGGAGATGCAAAAATTAGGATGTCAACAGTATGTTATTGAGCCAAGTTTATTCTACAAATTGTCTGGGAAGGGAAAACTTTAGGGTATTTTGGTTACTCACATAGATGACTTTTTGCATGCAGGTACGAGTGTTTTTAGGGAGGAAGTTATGGAGCCATCGAGAGAGAGGTTTCTTGCCGGTAGGATGGAGGGAGGTAATTTTTATGTCGGTTTTAGAACAGTGCAAAGTAAACAGGGGTTTTTGCTTGATCAAAGTAGTCATGTAGATAGTGTGGAGATGGAGCAATTAGATCAAGAAAGGCTTTCGAAAGGGGTTCAGAACTTTCAGCACTTGACAAGACAAGTTATCGATCTATTGTAGGTGCAAATAATTGATTTGTGTTGGGTTCAAGACCTGATATGGCTTTCGATATGGTGGAGTTTTCAACTAGAGTAAATCATGCAACCTTGGAGGATTTAGTTAAGGCTAGATAGGTTTTGAGAAGGTTTATGAATCTTATATTCTGTTCCCATGCATAGATAATCCTTGGTCTTTGTATGTTTTTACTGATGCATCATTAGCTAATTTACCTGATGGGGTTAGTAGTTCTTTGGGTATTGTTATTTTTATTACTGATGGGAATAGATCAGGTCCTCTTACCAGGCATGCAAATAAGATAAAGAGGGTGGTTAGATCGACCTTGGCAGCTGAGACTTTAGCATTGTTGGAAGGATTGGAGGAGGCACTTTATCTCAGATCAATGTTGATGAAAATTGACACCAGTGCTGTAGTTAATGTTGTCGGTTATGTGGATAATAAGAGTATGGTGGAGGCTATTTATTCTACCAAAATGGTAAGTGGTAGAAGATTGAAAATTGATCTTGGGGCAATAAAGGAGGTGCTAAAAAATGACGTAAAACAAGTCAACTGGTTACCAGGATCATCCCAGCTTGCTGATTGCCGGACAAAAAGGTTGGGTATGAGGTGAACAGTTGCTTACTGTATTTTGTACAGGTCGCTTTGGGAATATTGAGATCTAAATGTTGTTGCTCGGTTGATTGTTGTCTTGGTATGTTCACTCACATATTTTACAATTGATGGATCTTTATTTTAGCTGTCTTGTGTGGAGAAGAAGGTCTAGGTTTTAAACGCTGCTGATTTTCAGTCTTGAAATTTTATGGAATTGTAGCTAAAGGTTTTGGTTTTAGATATTGCTGGTTTTGAGTACCCTTTTTAATATGACATTGTATGTTTCACTGGAAGAAAAAAAAAGAGAGAGGGGAATGTTTGTGGGTTGTTTGTTCGGTGGTTTGAAGTGTCGGTCGTATGATGGGGTGGGTGTGGTTGTGGTGGAGAGGTGAGGCTGGAGAGTGGAGAGCAGGTGGTCTTTCTTTCTGATGGCTGCTTTCCCGGTCCCATACAGCAGGAGAACCCTACTCTTTACAGGACCTCCTCTGTCGTTTTACCTTATTCGTTTAGAGTAATTATCGTTTCAGATCGTTTATTGTTCATTTACTGTTAAATGGTCACTGCTGTATGACTGTTGAACTAAGAACGTTTCCAGTTTACTCTTGAAAGCCTTAATGTCTTCAATCATTCGAATGTTTCGTGGGAGCTTATTATATAGTCTCGGGGCCGCATATTTAAAGGATGTAGAGCCTAAAGTAGACATATATCTAGGTTTCAACGGTTTGAAGCCATCTGTAACTATTCTTTAGCGTGGATCAAGGTGTCACAGCGGGAGCGCTCCCAGGACAGGTCAACCAGCAACTTACTGTGAGTATACCTTCAATCAGAGGGGTGATTACATAACATCTCCCATCATTTAAAAGATATATGTTTGTAAACATAGTTAAACAAGCATAGGCTAATACTGGTTTATATGGAGTCTATAGCCAAACTATAAATCCTAGATCTTAAAATACTATCTACTTTATGGTGATACTTTTATCATTCTCAAGTAAATCTTACTCATTCTATATCACACAATTATATAAGTTATGTAAGTTAATATTCTTAAAGGCATTAACGTATAACATTTGTCAAGATGACATTATATATACATAAATAAAAAAAATCTTCGTGGTTATTTAATATATTATAGTTAGCCTAAATAAAGTTTTCTCTAAATCAAATCTTGGACCGTTTTCTTTTTCTTAAGGCCGCTAATCTAGGGGTAACCTGCTTATAAATTTCACTCTTATACTGTACTGTACATCAATTAAATATCAAATTAAATTCGTACGCATATCATCTGAACTCCTATTGTAATTGATTTAATCTATTGTAAAAATATTTAAATATATTTTAAGCAAAATACTATAATTTTAGCTGATGAAAAGGCTATAGAAATCAGACAGTGGTGGAGGTCCCTGATTGGTTTAAACACTTCCCTAACAAGTGGGGCAACTTTTGGGAAATTATCCCCAAATCTGGTAACTGAAAAACACTCTCTAAATATCCTTGACTAATTCAGTCTTCAATTAGATTTATAATGAATGAGAATGACTTAATTACGTTTTATTGTTTTCCTTTGCAATTATTATTTGATTGATATAAATTTCAGAGCATAACTGTAATCAGACCACAAGTTCAAGATTAAAAAATTATGTTTTGCTGTGTGTGGTTTTACAAATACCATAATTAAAATTAAATACAGAATATATTATAATCATAGAAGAAGATACAGGAGTACATAGTACAGTATTCAGTAGGCTCTAGGTTCAATTTTTGTTGGAGACTACCTGGAGAAAGTAATTCTGATCTGGGGAACTTTTAGGGGACGTCTAGGGATGTTCTTGACAGTGTAGATAGTAGGAAAAGATTCATTTCTGTCCAAGACACAACACAGAGAGGAAGAAGGAGTTATATTTTTTATTTTAAATTGTGATTCTGTGAACAACGAAGGCTTAATGGGTAAGGAGGGACACAATTTTACAAGGTTTTGTTTCTGTTATGTTCTCGCTATTGTTTTATCAATAAAAAACTAGAGATTCGAATATATCATAGGTGTTGTAGGTCACCATGATTGATAGTAAACATCAAATTTCTCTAAGGGTCTTTTAATAGCGAAGAATTTTTATGAGAAGACATTTCCCAAAATGCTCTTTTTTCGCGTGTGGTGGTAATCTCATAATCAGTGAAAAGGTAAAAAGTTATTAGACGAGATTGTTTCTAGATGTGGTTTTAACTTTTCTATTAACAATAGGATGGTGTATAATTGTAGCTGTGTGGTTTGAGTTCTAATTGGGCACACTATAATCACCTATAATCGTATTTTTTACCATAAGAATAAATTGAGATATCAATGCCTATAGCCGTAGACCTAGATTCTATAATCCAAATCAAATGTCGATAATATCTACTTTCTAAGGATTGTTTTCCTATAATTGAAATATTTTATTTGATAAAATGAAGAACTGTTTTTAAATCACATGTTTTTATTCAATCTGGTAAGAAATTTTATTAGATATTTTTTTTCACATTTTAAAATTATGAATGTAATATTGTTGCATAGATATTGTGAAAACTCTGTAATTTTGGGTAAATTATTTGCATTGCAAAAGTGTAATTAGGAACCCAGAGTTTCAGGTGATGTGTGTTGGAAAGATATTCGTTAGTTGACCAAAAAATGTATTTCAGTGGATAACACAACACTCATTCCTAATTTTACTAATACAAAAAATTAATTCTTACTTTTACGGGTTTATTTCCCGCCCTCCATCAGACAATAAGAGTCTGTTCATGCGGGCCTTGGTGTGTGAAAATAATTTCTTAACAGTTAATATTTTGCTCTGTATCGTTATCAGTTATTTCGCTAGCATTTGTATTCAGGCTTAATAGTTTTCAGATCATTATTATAACACTTTCTAAAAAGATAAGTCTTCAGGTTTTTCTTGAAAGCTGCCACGTTTTTGCTATTCTTGACATCAAGTCATAGCTTTGTTATAGCTCATACACATATCATTCATTTGAATGCAAATACAGACAATCCACGGGACAAATATTAATCATTTTGATTTTACGAAACAATCATTGTCTCGAGTTTGAAAGTCCTTTGCCAGCTATGCCCACCAATTAGGCGCTCTCTCTCTCTCTCTCTCTCTCTCTCTCTCTCTCTCTCTCTCTCTCTCTCTCTCTCTCTCTCTCTAAATTGCCGTGATAAAAGCTCAAGTAGGAACATGGCTTTTTATTTAAGTTTTTGGGATATATTTTTGGGAAAACCTTAACAGAAACGATTTATTTTGTATGCAACTCTCCTGTTTTTTTTTTTTTTTTTTTTTTTTTTTTATTCCATTAGCGAACAGGTATAAGTACCTCATTAGTGATGACTAATGAACTCGTACTGTAAGGGGGTGTGGGGGTTCCTTACCTGTTTTTCGACCAACCAGACAGAACTGGTTTTTTGTATATTAATTAATTAATACCTACAGTCTTCGTTTAGTATCAAGGTAAAAAGTTGAATTTATTTTGCATTATTTAATTTTGTTACTATAGTAAAACCAATATGTCGTGGCCGCTGAGACGATTTCTGTCCCACTATGCAGCGTACACGTATCAAAATAATTCGACCAATTTAAGGAAAAAAGAACACAGTACTTAGACAAGATCCATCCAAACTGAGTGAAACTGACAAAGCCTAGCCGCTTTATGACAGATGCCGTTCCTTTTTGGCTAATCTCACAGGATTAACCAGAGGTGGCTACGATTAACCAGAAGTTAAATCCAGTCTCTCTCTCTCTCTCTCTCTCTCTCTCTCTCTCTCTCTCTCTCTCTCTCTCTCTCTCTCTCTCTCTCCTCTCTCTCTCTCATCCCTTCACCTATTCCAAATCCACTGAATAACTTAGTCCCTCTCTCCTGTTATTCTTGTCGAACATATATATTTCATAAGGTAAGGTTTCATTTGTATAATGATAATTGGAACCATTTTTTTTTTTTCGAAATTATAATCCCAGGTTATTTACCAGTTTTATCCTATTTTCGTAGTAAGACTCTGGCAAGATGGCGAGTTTGAAATCTTTAAGGTCACAAGGGTAATTTTATCAGGCAAAGATCAGGGAGCCATATTCTAATCCCCAGAATGGTTGATCTTGGAGTATAAAATAGAGTGCTAAAGACTGCATAAGCTATCAAATTTAAACGACTGGAAACTTAAG
>NC_090727.1:62217533-62245033 GCF_036898095.1 Palaemon carinicauda | reverse complement strand
TATATATATATATATATATATATATATATATATATATATATATATATATATATATATATATATATATATATGAGAGTAAAACATATTATCTAAAACCCATTATTTTAAACTTCTGATACATTTTATGAATCTTAAACAGTGAGATCATGTAACAGTTAAATTACATAATGAACTGTCTGCCTTAACCTATAATACTGACGATGATAATATTAAACAATATATTAACCCTTATATTAACCCTTATATTAACACACCATCCCAGACAAAGTTATCAAAACCTCTGGTACATTTCAAAATTATTCATAGAAACAAGGTGATGATGTTTACAGATATAGATTTTTGCTAAACTATTAATATTGATATATCTTTTGTCTAACAAATATCTCTGGTATTTGATAGTACATCTAGGTTTTTTACGTAATGAAGGAGAATTAGTGTAGTACTTAAGGTTGTTGTTATTATTATTATTATTATTATTTTTATTATTATTATTATTATTATAAAAATACAGCTACAATCTTCAATGTTTTTATTATTTTCTTATTAGGTAAATTGACGAAGCCTCCTGCGAGACACTGATGAAGAATTCAGAAATAAAATTAAATTCTAGTTTCTTTCTAATTCTAATTAAGAATTTGAGCTATTTGTCCATTCCGTTGTCTGTGTACAAGTTGGGAAATCTTTGAAGATACTACCAACCGAAACTTGAAATAGTTTGTACGACACTGTTGAAAATAGTTCGAATTTGTAGAAATTATTGTACACTGAGTACCATTTTAGATATTATTTACTTATTGTATAGATATTTATTGTTGTAATAAATACGTTTTAACTGTAAGCATATAAAATAATACGTTAAGACAACGTTTCATCCCCTAATTAAACGTATGAAATCATTCTTTTCCCATTTCGTCTGCTCAAAACTTACGATGACGTCATCCCAACACCTTATTTTAGTGTCCTTGCAGCAGTCAGGAGTACCAACCTATGAAACATCAAAAGACGATTAATCACAGAAAATATGATTAATTGAGCTCATTTATCAACACCAATTATTAGAATTCATATAAAGAATATAATTTAGGATTCGTGATACATAATCATACAAGCCACTTATATATTATTATTTTTATATTGCATGTATTCCGTTGGTAATTCGAGTCTTCATTTCGCTTATGACGGGCCAATGCATTATTAGTTTAGGGGAAAAATAAAGTCAGCCTTACTTAAAATGTCGTTAGTTCAATCATATCAGCCTTAATATAAGTATTCAGCAGAACAGTCTAGGAAATTAATTCTAAATGCAAATACTGAAATTTATTTGAAACTATAACTTTAGAGAAAATTGCAAATAGGACAATTTTCTAACACCCTTCCTCCCCTGCAGTTAATCAGAACAACCAAGCTTCTCTCAGAGGCCAATAGATGGAGTTGGAAACTTGTTTATAGTTATAATTATCGGGAATTTTGTTAGGAGGAATACTAAACAGTGACCACGTGGCCAACTAGATATATGAATGCAATATATCATATGACAATAGAAATTCTAATTTAGTGTGGCAATAAACCAACCAAAACAAACCAAACTTAACCGAATCAATACAAAACCTAACCAAACCAATATAAAACAAAACCAAACCGAACAATAAACCCAAACTGAACCAAATCAAATCAAACCATACCAAACCAACCCCACAGTACAACCAAAACCAAACCAAACCCCCAAAAAAGAAAAACACCTAAATCAAACCAATCCAGACCAAACTTAAAACCAAACAGAAATCAAAACCAAACTAAAACCAATTAATAAAACTAAAACCCCAGCCACAACCAAAACCAAAATGAAAACCAAACTAAACCCGAGACAACCCAACCCACCATAACCCAAACTAAACCAAACCAAACCAAAATCCAAACCTAAACGAAAATCAAACCAAACCCAAAACCAAACAAAAACCATAACACAACCAAAACTAAACAAAGCCCTAAACTAAACCAAACCAAGTCAAACTAAAACCAAACAAAACCAAACCAAACCACCAAACCAAAACCGATCCCAAACCCAATCAAAACTTAACCAAACCAAACCACCAAACTAAAAGCAAACCAAAACCAAAACCTAACCTAAATCCAAACCAAACCTAACCAAACCACCAAATTAAACCAAACTCAACCACCAATATAAAAATAATCCAAAACCAAAACTAAAATCAAACCAAACCAAACCAAACCACCAAACTAAAACAAAACAAAAACAAAACCACCAAACAAAAACCAAAACCAAACCAGACCAAACCACTAAACTAAAACCAAGCCAAACCCAAACCAAATCAAAACCAAACCAAACCACCAAACTAAAACAAAACCAAAACCAAACCACTAAATTAAAACCAAACCACTAAACTAAAACCAAGCCAAACCCAAACCCAGTCAAAACCAAATCAAACTACCAAACTAAAACAAAACCAAACTAAAACCAAACCACTAAACTAAAACCAAGCCAAACCCAAACCCAATCAAAACCAAACCAAACCACCAAACTAAATCAAAACCAAACCAAACCACCAAACTAAAACAAAACCAAAACCAAACCACTAAATTAAAACCAAACCACTAAACTAAAACCAAGCCAAACCCAAACCAAATCAAAACCAAACCAAACCACCAAACTAAAACAAAACCAAAACCAAACCACCAAACTAAAACCAAACTAAAACCAAAACCAAACCACCAAACAAAAACCAAAGCCAAACCAAACCGAAACCAAAACCAAAACCAAACCAAAGCCAAACCTAAACCAAAACCAAAACCAAACCACCAAACTAACACCAAACCAAGGCCAAAACCAAATCCAAACCAAAGCCAAAACCAAACCCAAAACCAAACCAAAGCCAAAGCCAAACCAAACCGAAACCAAAACCAAACCACCAAACTAAAACCAAACCAAAACCAAATCTAAACCAAAGCCAAACCCAAATCAAACTAAAACCAAACCAAACCAAACCGAAACCAAACCTAAAACACACCAATGCCAATATTGATAGATACCATATTAGGGTTAATTTACCATTCTCTTTGACACCCTTTGTAGAAATGAATCCTTCAGTTCAGATATAAGTTTGCTATAGATTTTTGCAACTGATTTGTTTTGTGTTCAAAGGAATAGTATGGCAGTTCAGCGTTTGATACGATTATAAGAAAATATATTGATTCGTAGATATTTTAGATTTGTTGCAGGTCTATTTTAAATTTTTGTCTTATTTCAATACCATTCAATAATTACTACTACATTCAGTTCAGGAGAAGTAAAAACATAAGTTATAGCTATTGCTGTTCATCTTTAAACAATGAATGTGTATCTTGCTACCCTTCTCTTTGCAATAGGTTTCATGGCTCTTGGTTAATTGAATATAATAATAATAATAATAATAATAATAATAATAATAATAATAATCATAATAATAATAATAATAATAATAATAATAATAATAATAATCATGACGGGAAAACTCAAAATGGAACTGAAGAAAGGATTTGTAAAATGTTTCACATGGAGTGTAGCATTACACAGTTCTGAAAACCTGGACTATAAAAGCAACAGACAAGAAGCCTCTGCCAAAGATTCGAAATGTGGATATGGAGGAGGAGGAGGAGGGTGTTGAAAATAAGTTGGAGAGACCACAAGACCTGGAGGGAGGGAGGGAGGGAGGGAAGCAGAAGGTACCAAGATCTAAAAGAGGTGACCAATAATCCATGAAAGGACCTCATGCCTTGGGCCTGAACACTATAGTATAATAGTAGCAGGCCGCACTGGGTAGTAATATAGCTCACCTTAACAGTATAGGAAGCAACTAAGTTTCAACTGGCTTGCTAGAACAAGCTATGAGTGGAGTTAAATGTGGCATTTTAATTAACAGTGTTAAGACATGAAGTGGTACGAAGTAGTGCCAATGTGAACACTTGTTTTATTCATGAGTTTCCAACCGTTTTTATTCCCTTTTTCATCAAATAGATTTTGCTTCGTTCTGTCTGCAAATCTAAGTTCGCCTAACAACGCATGAATGACATGTGCTTAATGGCCAGTCCAGCCCTGTCACTATCTCTGATTTCAATTCCCAGGATTCTCTGTCACCATCTACTTTACTCTCGACTAACGTCACATTCGTCTGGGTCAGCGGGAATACTACTGATACAGTTTTGTTATTCCTTGTCTGTTATTTTATGTATTTCTAAATAATATTCATTTGTTTGTTGACACATTTATTACCTCCGCCAACGAAGTTGGAAGGTTATGTTTTACCCCCTTTTTGTGTGTTTGTTAGCGTGTGTGTTTGTTTGTGAACAGCTTCCTGGCCTTAATTTCAATCGTAGAGTAATGAAACTTGCACGGATTAACTATTATGTAAGAACTGGAAATTATTAAATTTTGGAAGGTCAAGGTCAAAGGTCAAGCAAAATGTCCAATTCACGTAATCAGCCATAAGTTTGGACATCGTTGTCACAGAGACTTCAAACTTGGTTCATCTTAGAGTGTATGAAAATTCACGCCAATTAATACATATTAAGGTCAAAGGTCAAGGTTAAGCAAAAGGTCGGGAAATAAGTGTTTCATTGTATGTATTAATATTCAAAACAGTTATGCGTTTAATACACTTCTTAGCGTCATTCAACTATCTTTTGTTTGATCTTTATCCTGAAAATGGTGTTATAAGTATTGGGTTATATATCTAATTTTTGGGTTGGTTTTTATGTGTGCGCGCGCGCGCGCGTTCGTGCGTGCGTGCCTGTATCAGTGGCATCAATGTGCTTCCTATAGAAATTCTCGTATTTTCTCAGATTCTCGGGTGTAGGGCTGTGGTTACAGAAACTTCATTGTTTGTATTTTTTTTCATTTATTCTGTTACTGCAGCACTGTTTTCACAGGAATATGTCTTTAGCAAGTGATTACTGATTAACATAATCTTTTTTCATAATTTTACCATTGGTCCCAATCTTTGCATTTCTCTGTGTTCTTTCTTCCAAGTCCTCTCGGGGAATATTATTGTCTCACACCTTCCCACGATTTGTCCAAGACCTGTCAATCATCTGTCATTGGGGTGTTGATAGGGAGGGGGTGGTAGGATGGTGGTGCCAGTAACACCCCCCCCCCCCCTCACACACACACCTCAATTTATACCCTATCCGTTCATTCTTCTTGATAAGGAGGTATGGAATTTTAAGTCTTTAGAAAACAGATGAAGAAAGTAATTTCATTTTTAATATTTGGTTGGAATGTCTTCAAAGTCAACAAGCTCTATATGCAGGTCACTTATAGGTGATTATGTCACCAGGCTACTAAATCCAGATCACATAGAGGTGATCAGTGTTTAACTAGTTAATCTACTTGACTTTCTCAATAGTTAACTTTGGTTCAGTTGTGAAATTGTAGCCTACTTGAATGATGGTCTTGCTGAAAGTAGTTAGCAGCTCCTCTAGGAGAAGGGCACTCCAAAATCAAACCATTATTCTCTAGTATTGGGAAGTGCCATAGCCTCTGCACCCTGGCCTTCCACTGTCTTGGATTACAGTTCTCTTGTTTGAGAGTACACTCGGACACACTATTCTATCTTATTTGACTTCCTCTCGTGTTTTTTAAGTTTTTATAGTTTATATGTGAAGGATCTAATTTAATGTAGTTACTGTTCTTGAAATATTTTATTCTGGTTATTTATTCTTTACTCGTAGTTTTATTTCCTTGTTTCATTTCCTCACTGGGCTATTTCCCTTGTTGGAGTCCTTGGGATTATAGCATCTTATCTTTCCAACTAGGGTTATAGCATGGCTTGTAATAATAATAATAATAATAATAATAATAATAATAATAATAATCCTTATATTTCCCATTATAGCCACTGGTAAATCCTCTATGTGGATAAAATTTCATGTAGAAAGTGACATGTTTTAACAAAAAATATTAATTGTAAAGCTAAACACCAATTGCATCTATCATTATTATTATTATTATTATTATTATTATTACTTGCTAAGCTATAACCCTAGTTGGAAAAGCAGGATACTATAAACCCAGGGTCTCCAACAGGGAAAATAGCCTAGTGAGGAAAGGAAACAGGGAAAAATATATTTTAAGAAGAGTAACAACATTAAAACAAAAACTTCCTATATAAACTATAAAAACTTTAACAAAACAAGAGGAAGAGAAATTAGATAGAATAGTGTGTCCGAGTGTACCCTCAAGCAAGAGAACTTGATATTATTAGAGCAGTAAAGTTTCAAAGTAATTAGCAACTTCAATATTTCAAATAGGCCTATGAAGGCCACCAACACTGATCTTTCGAATGACATCAAATATTCTCTCTCTCTCTCTCTCTCTCTCTCTCTCTCTCTCTCTCTCTCTCTCTCTCTCTCTCTCTATATATATATATATATATATATATATATATATATATATATATATATATATATATATATATATATATATATATATATATATATATATATATACACATATATTCATTATTGATATCAGGGTATATATCAGAATAATACTTTGGGTAACTATATAGCAATCTGGTATCATTTATATATTTACTAGTAGTTATTCAGTCTTTTCATACGGATGTGTGATGTCGCCGTGGTTGTTTAACTTGTATGTTGATGGAGTGGTGAGAGAGGTGAATGCTCGAGTGCTTGGACGAGGATTAAAACTGGTAGACGAGAATGACCATGAATGGGAGGTAAATCAGTTGTTGTTTGCAGATGATACTGTACTGGTTGCAGACACAGAAGAGAAGCTTGACCGACTAGTGACAGAATTTGGAAGGGTGTGTGAGAGAAGGAAGTTGAGAGTTTATGTGGGTAAGAGTAAGGTTATGAGATGTACGAGAAGGGAAGGTGGTGCAAGGTTGAATGTCATGTTGAATGGAGAGTTACTTGAGGAGGTGGATCAGTACTTATACTTGGGGTCTGTTGTTGCAGCAAATGGTGGAGTGGAAGCAGATGTACGTCAGAGAGTCAATGAAGGTTGCAAAGTGTTGGGGGCAGTTAAGGGAGTAGTAAAAAATAGAGGGTTGGGCATGAATGTAAAGAGAGTTCTATATTAGAAAGTGATTGTACCAACTGTGATGTATGGATCGGAGTTGTGGGGAATGAAAGTGATGGAGAGACAGAAATTGAATGTGTTTGAGATGAAGTGTCTAAGGAGTATGGCTGGTGTATCTCGAGTAGATAGGGTTAGGAACGAAGTGGTGAGGGAGAGAACGGGTGTAAGAAATGAGTTAGCGGCTAGAGTGGATATGAATGTGTTGAGGTGGTTTGGCCATGTTGAGAGAATGGAAAATGGTTGTCTGCTAAAGAAGGTGATGAATGCAAGAGTTGATGGGAGAAGTACAAGAGGAAGGCAAAGGTTTGGGTGGATGGATGGTGTGAAGAAAGCTCTGGGTGATAGGAGGATAGATGTGAGAGAGGCAAGAGAGCGTGCTAGAAATAGAAATGAATGGCGAGCGATTGTGACGCAGTTCCAGTAGGCCCTGCTGCTTCCTCCGGTGCCTTAGATGACCGCAGAGGTAGCAGCAGTAGGGGAGTCAGCATTATGAAGCTTCATCTGTGGTAGAAATGTGGGAGGTTGGGCTGTGGCACCCTAGCAGTACCAGCTGAACTCGGTTGAGTCCCTGATTAGGCTGAAGGAACATAGAGAGTAGAGGTCCCCTTTTTGTTTTGTTTCATTGTTGGTGTCGGCTACCCCCTAAAATTGGGGGAAGTGCCTTGGTATATGGATGGATATATATATATATATATATATATATATATATATATATATATATATATATATATATATATATATATATGTATGTATGTATGTATGTTATATACACATGCATATATATATATATATGTATATATATACATAAATATATATATATATATATATATATATATATATATATATATATATATATATTTATGTATATATATACATATATATATATATATATATATATATATATATATATATATATATATATATATATATGTGTGTGTGTGTGTGTGTATATACGTATCCTTTTTAAGGGAAGATACCTTAACGTTGTGAAATAATTTTTGTATCGCCATGACCAGCAAAACTGTACTATAAAACATAATAATTCTGTTACATCCTTTAAATTCATTGGCTCAAAAATACTGAAGTTATTACATATATTGATTACAGCCAGTGACTTTCTGTATGCAAAATACAGAATCTGTCTTTGGAAGAACCAACCACCTTGTTTGCTTGTTTGCCAAGAAAGTCTTTCAGTTCTTTAATTTTACGATTTATTAAATTTTAAAGTTTCCTTTTATCCAATTTCCAACTTGGCATATTAATTGACATAAATTTAGTATTAATTTGTCAAATATATTATTGAATATGTCACTGGCCATGATATAATTTCGTTTTAAAAATATCCTTTGAAATCAAAATTGACTGGAAGACTCCAGCCAATAGGAAAACAGCATCTAAGCATCTTAGCCAAAGAACGAAAGTTTAAACCAATGAGAGACTGGCTTACAAAGGGGTTATGTTGGAGGCCTATGATTGGCTGATGGAAATTTCCTGGTTTTCAGAGCATTTCCCTACGAGCCCTGAAGGAGTGAAGATCAAAGGTCAGTTGAGTGGTAGATTTAGAAATTGATTTTGAATTTATATATATATATATATATATATAATATATATATATATATATAATATATATATATATATATATATATATATATATATATATATATATATATATATATATATATTAATTGGTAAGTTATACAGTTATGAAATCTATAGAAATAAGTAGACATTTTATATGTTAATAAGACGTTGGTTTGATTAAAATGTAAGAAATGTGATGAAAATTGGGCAGACACCAGACATGAATGATGTCATGTCTGAAGCCTTTGTCCCGCAGTGGACTAGAAATGGCTGCGTGATATATATATATATATATATATATATATATATATATATATATATATATATATATATATATATATAATGTCTTTATTCATGTCTGGGGTCTGGCCCTTTTTCATCATCATGCTGGCCAGTGCTCATTAATGGTAGGAGATTTTTGTCTTCGCTCAGAGCAAACCAACCTAGTATAGGTGTCCAGTACAGCTTTGCTGCTCATGGCGACACGCAAACCCTTTCACCACGTTAAGGTATCCCCACTCAGAAAGGATTGCTTCCATTATATGTCTGTGTAAAGTCATTGAAACATCGTAACCTATTTTATGAGGTCATAAACACGATAATGTACATTTAATTAGCTTCATATATATTACTGGTAGTCGAGGGATTGAATATCTGTCATTAAGGTGTGACTGACAGGTGAGAGAGTTGATGGTTGGACCAAGTGGACCACGAAATTTAGACTTTTTTATCCACGAATGATGTTGGTTAGAGTTGAAGTTATTTATTTTGTTTGGCCTTTTTCAATTTTAAAATCTTTTTATGCTCTGTGGTGATTTGTGCTAATTATAATAATTAATCGGACTTAGTTAATTTATAAATACAGCGAACTGATATGTCCATTTCTTGTGTATTCAATTTATATATTACTGGTGTATTTTTTTTTTTATTTTACTTATTCTGGTTATTAAACGTATATAAATTATATTCCTGATGTAATTGAAATTTTATTAAAATTGAAATTAATACTGATGGTATATATGTTTTCCGAGCGTCATTTACATTGCTTGAAATTTACCCTAAAGTAAACTGGTAAAAATCCTAGAATAAATATTGCAAGATATTTATCCTTTTAAAAACTGATATATTGACGTAAATGAGTGATATTACCGTCACCAACCCGGATTTTACCGTAATACGGCTGAGAAATATATATTTTACGGAGAATTTCCAATGAAAATCAAGTTTTTTTTTCAGTGTATTGATATAATTAAGTCATTATTAAACAGTGCTCTTATATTATTATTATTATTATTATTATTATTATTATTATTATTATTATTATTATTATTATTATTATTATTAATGGAAAAGCAGGATGCTATAAGCTAAGGGGCCCCAACAGGAAAAATAGCCCAGTGAGGAAAGGAAACAAGGAAAATTAAGTATTTCAAGAACAGTAACAACATTAGAGTAAATATTTCCTATATAAACTATAAAAATTTTAACAAAACAAGAAGAGAAATAAGATAGAATAGTGTGCCCGAGTGTACCCTCAAGCAAGAGAACTTTAACCCGAGACAGTGGAAGGCCATGGTACTGTCATTAAGTGTGAGTATATTGATTAAATCATAAATGGTTTGATTTTTATAATTTTATAGGTGCATTTATTATCAATATACTTATTCATTTAGAGGTAGTTTTGAACATTTAGGCCTATTTGTGACTCATATAAATTATTTGAAAATCTCGAAGTGTCTGTATTAGCAATTTATAGTCTTTTTATATCGTTCGTAAAAACATTTTATTTTTGAGAACTAACTGTTCGTTTCAAAATGTTTTCAGAGGTATTTTTGTTTTTTTTTAAACTATCTCAATTTGTTCTACCAAAATGTTTTGTCTTCATAAGGAAAAAAATATTTTAATTGTTTACAAAACAATATTTTAAGTTGTTTTCCTTTTTTAGTGAATGACTCAAAAGTGTCATTATTTGTGAATTGTATATTTTATGGACAATTTGAGTAATTATTTCTAGTATAGTATATATTTTGAATATATATCAAAATATACGCTGGCATCACGAAGTTTTGTTTGGTTGTCTATGTTGACGATGTCAGTTCCAGGTCGTTTAGTGAGGAAACCAGGCTAGGTTTTTTTTTATTTATAATTATGTAGGGTTTTTTTTATATGATTCTGTAGTTTTTTTATAATTCTGTAGTTTTTTATAATTCTCTAGTTTTTTTTATAATTCTCTAGTTTTTTTTTTTATAATCAACTCGTTTCCCGTGTGTCTAGTTGTTTCAAATTATGAAAAAGTAATAGAGGAAAACAATAACTTTGCATAATATAGCAGTATTATGTTAAATTTCATGGTGCTGAAGAAGGATGCAATGTTATTTTTATACTGTAAATAGTTTTACACCAGAAGTCGGGTTAAATCCCCCAGAATTTGTGGTTAAATCCCCTTATGTTTTGTGATTAAATCTCCTTATGTTTTGTGATTAAATCTCCTTAGTATTCATGTCTTAAATCCCCCTTATGTTTCGTGGGTAAATCCCCCTTATGTTTCGTGGGTAAATCCCCCTTATGTTTCGTGGTTAAATCTCCTTAGGATTCGTGACTTAGATCCCCAGAATTCGTGGTTAAATCCCCCTTATGTTTCGTTGCTAAATCTTCCTTATGTCTTGTGGTTAAATCCCCCTTATGTGTTTCATGGTTAAATCTCCTAAGGATTCGTGGCTTAAATCCCCAGAATTCGTGGTTAAATCCCCATAGTATTTCGGGTTAGACCTAGGATTCGCTGTTAAATCCCCCAGGGCATATGGTTAAATCCCCGAATAATAGTTTAAATTGTCCAGAATTCGTGATTAAATCCCCCATGAATCGTGATTAAATTCCCCATGATTTGTAGTTAAATCCCCAGAATTTGTGTTGAACTCCTCCAGATTTCGGGATAAATATCTCAGGAATTTTGGGTAAATCTCCCCTTAGAAATTTTATTAATCACACCTTAGGATTTTGGCGAAAATCCCCCCACAAGATTCGGTGATAAATCCTCTAGGATTTTCTGATAAATCGCCAGGGTTTTATGATAAATCTCCCAGGGTTTTGTGGTAAATCGCCCAGGGTTTTGTGGTAAATCGCCCAGGGTTTAGTGGTAAATCTCCCAGGATTTTGTGGTAAATCTCCCAGGATTTTGTGGTAAATCTCCCAGGATTTTGTGGTAAATCTCCCAGGATTTTGTGGTAAATCTCCCAGGATTTTGTGGTAAATCGCCCAGGGTTTGGTGGTAAATCGTCCAGGGTTTGGTGGTAAATCGTCCAGGGTTTGGTGGTAAATCGCCCAGGGTTTGGTGGTAAATCGCCCAGGGTTTGGTGGTAAATCGCCCAGGGTTTGGTGGTAAATCGCCCAGGGTTTGGTGGTAAATCGCCCAGGGTTTGGTGGTAAATTCCCTAGGTTTTTTTTTTTTAATACCCCAGGATTTTGTGGTAAAGCAGATTTTGTGGTAAATCCCAGGATTTTGTGGTAAATCGCCCAGGATTTTGTGGTAAATCTCCCAGGATTTTGTGGTAAATCTCCCAGGATTTTGTGGTAAATCGCCCAGGGTTTGGTGGTAAATCCTCCAGGGTTTGGTGGTAAATCGTCCAGGGTTTGGTGGTAAATCGCCCAGGGTTTGGTGGTAAATCGCCCAGGGTTTGGTGGTAAATCGCCCAGGGTTTGGTGGTAAATTCCCTAGGTTTTTTTTTTTTTAATACCCCAGGATTTTGTGGTAAAGCAGATTTTGTGGTAAATCCCAGGATTTTGTGGTAAATCGCCCAGGATTTTGTGGTAAATCACCCAGGGTTTGGTGGTAAATCGCCCAGGGTTTGGTGGTAAATCGCCCAGGGGTTTGGTGGTAAATCTCCCAGGGTTTTGTGGTAAATCGCCCAGGGTTTTGTGGTAAATCGCCCAGGGGTTTTGTGGTAAATTCCCTAGGGTTTTTTTTTTTTTTAATACCCCAGGATTTTGTGGTAAATCCCCCCTAGGATTCGGGTGTAAGATTTGTGTATCTTACCTGGGGGGAGTGTGTGTTAACTTTACCTAATTTTATAAGATTATTTGTCAAAGGAAACACTAAACTTGAGGTCAACTAAATTCTTGTATTCGTTAAAATATTGTTGGTTAAAATCGAGTTAGTGACCAACAGGAAGACTCGACTTAATACAACCATTTAAAACTTGAAAAATGTATTTTAAAAATCCTGTTTTTTTTTCTTTAATTAAAGTTAATGAAACTTCAGATTTACGTCCATTAAATTGTCTTGGTTTTGAAAATCGCCCGATGGAAATGGGCTAAAGAATGACACCTTATTGTTATGTTTTACCACCTGTTTGTGCGTTTGTTTGTGAACAGCTTCCTGGCCACAATTTTAATCGTAGAGTAATGAAACTCGCAGGGATTAACTTTTGTGTAATAATCTCGTAATGATTAAATTTTGAAAGGTCAAGGTCAAAGATCAAGATCATGGTTAAGCAAAATGTCCAATTCACGTAATCAGCCATAAGTTTGGACATCGTTGTCACAGAGACTTCAAACTTGTTTCATATTTGAGTTTAGGAAAATCCACGCCAATTAATACATATTAAGGTCAAAGGTCAAGGTGAAGGTAGAGCAAAAGACCGAGAAATAAGATGCCATGGCGGAGGACTACGCTCTAGTGAATTTCACTAAGTGTCCGACAGTCACAAAACATTACCAACCTTATGTAGAGTTCGCATTGGAGTCACTGACAGTGTGTGTGTCTGTCGGGGTACTAATGAATTTGACTGTACATCGCTTCTATGTGCATATTCATATTAGTGTATTCGATAGAATAACTGTATAATGTGGCACCAAAACTTATTGGTGTAGACTCGATACAAACAAAAGGTCAGAGTTCTCTCGCTTGAGGCTTGAGGGTACACTTGCGCACGCTGTTCTATCTATTCTCATTTTCCTGTTTTTGAATTTTATAGTTTATAGATGAAAGATCTTATTCGTCGTTACTGTTCTTAGTATATTTCAGTGGTTCATTTTTTTTTATTTTCTCGTGTCTAAATTAGAGTATTTTCATATTTGACGGCAAGTGACTCTTCTGAAATGTCAGTAAAGGTGACATGACTTAAGGTTTAATATTTCATTATTAGAGTTTGAATGCGACTGTTTTAGGAAATAATGATAGGGAAAATTAATTGTTAGTTTTAAATCTCTCTCTCTCTCTCTCTCTCTCTCTCTCTCTCTCTCTCTACGTGGTAGGTAATGCTTGCAACCTGTTACGTTTAAATCTCGAAGTGTAGGCCTAAGTCTTTACAGTCTAGCAAATTACCGAAACGACCACTTTTGCAGGACACAAAATCCTTCTCAAGTAAGTGTGGCTCCCACAATCAGGGATTCCTTAATCAGGTCATCAATAAATCCTACTTAAACCAGAGAAGAAAGACAGTTTCTGATTGATATATATCTAGAATCAATCAACAATATTTTGAAATGTATATTCATCCAAGTCTCTCTCTCTCTCTCTCTCTCTCTCTCTCTCTCTCTCTCTCTCTCTCTCAAATTGTTCAATAAAAGCCATATAAGCTTCATTTATTATTATTATTATTATTATTACTACTACTACTACTACTTGCTAAGCCACAACCCTAGTTGGAAAAGCAAGAAGCTATAAGAATTTCAAAGGGTACTGAATATTATAATTTATTATATCTTGATGTTTAAAACCTAAATTATGGATTGTGACTATAGGAACCTGAACGCGATGTTCGTTACTGAACCTAAGATAAACAATGCAAACAGTAAACAGTAATGCTTACAGTGCACCCTATGTGAGGCAGCCAAGGCCCCTAAGTTCAAACGCCTACGAGGAGGCGTTCTTTCAAGTGGACTTTTTCTCATTTTATAATCTCGAAATACTGTACTTTCAAGTAGGTATTTGAAGTTAAACTAAAAAATGCCGCCCCCCCCCCTCTCTCTCTCTCTCTCTCTCTCTCTCTCTCTCTCTCTCTCTCTCTCTCTCTCTCTCTCTCTCTCTCTCTACGCCTTTAAAATTTTTGATTTACCTACAATTAAATCATTTTATAGTCAGAATAGAGATTGAGAGTAGATTGTGTAACAGCCTTAAACAATTAGCGAACAGGTATTTAAAACGAGAGAGAGAGAGAGAGAGAGAGAGAGAGAGAGAGAGAGAGAGAGAGAGAGAGAGAGAGAGAGAGAGAGAGAGAGAATTTATATCACTTCTACACTAATTGATTTACACCGGCTGCCTACTAAAGCAAGAATTGAGTTTAAAATATTGTAATTTTGCTGGCTTCAAAATAGAAAGTATTTTGAAAACCAAAATGTTAATATAATCATTTGTATTTAGATGTATCTTTTGTTGGTGAATTTATTTATAAACTATCAAAAGACTTGAGGTAGACTTAGGGATATCCAGTGCGCGGATTTAATCGGGTAACAAACTCAAACTTGAAAATGGTCTCTTCTCAGATAATTTCCCCATATCTCTTCGTATTTCTCCACACTAACTTGTACTATATTTCATTAACTTTCAATATATTTTATGATTCATCTTAATTTAATTCATAAATTAAACAAAATCGAAAGTTAATGGAATTATCATGGGGGATGTTAAGGGCGTCCGTAACATAAATGGTCTGTTCACCGACAATCTCACAATTTTCCCCATATCTCATTTTCTTCCTCCACGCTTAATTGTACAAAATTCTATATTATTTTCTTCATTTTCTATATATTTTAATATTCACCTGCATTATATGATTAATATTGCATTCATTTTATGAATTCGAAATTTGAATTATTTTTGGAGTTGTCGTCGGCGAAAAGGCCGTTACCAATATGGTCTCTTCACCGACAGTATCCCGATTTTCCCCATATCTTATTTTCTTCCTCCACGCTTAGTTTTACTATATTTTCTTAATTTTATATATTTTTCATGATTCATTTATATAATATGATTCATCTGGATGCAATTTATGAATTTATTATGCGATTAGTTAATAGAATTTTCTTCGGTGAAAAGGCCGTCGATCTACGATCGGTTAGTTTGAAACTCTCAGGACGTCTTAACGTGATATTTCTATAGTTTTATTTATAATTTTAGTTCATTTGCAAATCATTAATTATATTTTATGTTGATTTACGTATTTGTGGATATCTTGCACATCGAAGTTGGAAGGAGGTTATGTTTTACCCCGTTTGTGTTTTGTTTGTGTGTGAATGAAATTGACGAGGTACTCACAGGAAGGGAGGAAAGTATAATGGCAGCAGCTTATGAAGAATGTGATGACGGAGGCAATCATGGCATGTGTGGGCACTGTGAGTCCTATGTCGATGATGGGATGCAATGCGACCAATGCCGAAGATGGTACCATGATGAAAAAGCTTGCTCTAATTTAAAGGATGGTTCAAGTACTCTTTTAAAAAGCAGGAACATCATTTATAAATGTCCAAAATGTGTTGAGTCTGCATGTGTTGATGACATAACGAGACTAAGCATCATCATAGAGGAGATGAAGGTAAATGTACAACAACAGATGTCTGGTTTTATGGATATGATAACTGCTCAATACATGGATATGCGTCAAGAAATTGTCGAGCTGAAAGAGAAACTTATGGAATATGAAAAAGAGAATGTGACCAAGACTACATATGCAAGTAAGTTGAAATCAAGAAACACTTTGGTTATAAAATCTACGGAGGAAAATAAGAAGGCTTCAGATATCAAGAAAACTATCATGAAGAAGATAACCACGAATGTCGAACAGGTCAAAACCTCTAAACAAGGCCACTTGGTAGTTAATTTTGCGGATAAAACTGGGTTAGAAAAGGCTAAAAATGACTTAGAAGAGGTCAAGAATGACATTAAGGTAGAAGTAGATAAAAAGGATCTACTTAAACCGAAGATCAAGGTCTGCAATATTGATGAAAATGAAGATGATATAATTGCCAGTATAATGGAGAAGAATGAATGGTTGAATGATATATGTGAAAATGAAGAAGACTTTAAATTGATCAGGAAGTTTAAATCAAGACAAAGCGGTAAATTACACGTCATTATAAAGTGTAGTCCAACTATCAGGAAAGTCTTCCGTAAAAGAGATGATAGAGTATATACCACGCTTGGAGGATGCTGTAAAATCTATGATTCCTACAATGTATTTCAGTGTTATAAATGCCAAGAATTTGGTCATTCTGCTGAAAATTGTAGCAAGACTCAGGTATGTGCCAAGTGTAGCCAGGATCATCGAACCACGGATTGTAATGTAAATACGTTAAAGTGTCATAACTGCACAATGAGGAATTACAATGATACGAATCATAGGACATATGATGATAACTGTAAGGTATACAAGGAGGAGCTTACCAGGATAAAAAATAGAACCGATCATGGAGTCTAGCCCATTGGTTAAGTGTGGTCTGATAAATATTCAATCGGTGGGGAATAAAACCTTAGAGATTAGAAATCTTATTAACGAGATGGAATTAGATTTATGCTTATTAACGGAAACTTGGTTGCAGGGAAATATTAGTGATAACTCAAAGATTCAGGAGATGACGCCGTGTACTCATGATTTCTATCACGTACCAAGAAAGGACAAAACTGGAGGAGGAGTGGGTGTCTTTGTGTCGAAAACTTTCTCTAGGGTTTCTATCATGAATGAAATGGTATTTGAAACGTTTGAATATATCTGTTTAAAACTGACAAGAAACAATAAGGTATTGAATATAATATCATTATATAGACCACCAGCGAGTAATATGACTAAATTCATTGAAGAATTTAGTATTCTTGTGGGTGTGGTGGACGATATTAAAAATACATTAATTGGTGGAGACTTCAACTGTTGGGTAGATGATGAAAATGATAATAAGGCTAAAGAACTCAAGGAAGTATTTGAGATGTTTAATTTAATAAACAGTGTTTTGGTATCAACGTCAGTAGGTGGTCATACACTCGACTTGGTCATATGTGGAAAAGACTCAGACCTAATAAAAAACCTTGAAGTGGAACCAGACTTTGAGATCTCAAAAACACATAAACTCATCACCTTTAATGTTAATATAAATTGCACCAGAGTATTGAAAAAATGGATCACATATAGGGAACGGGAAAATTTTGATGCTGAGAATTTTATTGAAGCTAGTGTAGCGCAAATGTCTTGTGTGAACACACAATGTGAACATATGGTAGACATAGAATGTGTTGGGTGCTATACCAAGAAATACAACGACAATTTTGGAAAAATGTACGATACCATGTGTCCCATAAAGAACAAACAAATAGTGGTACGCGAAAATGTTAGATGGTATAATAGTGAACTATTAAAGGCAAAAAGACACAGACGTAAGATGGAAGGTAGATGGAAAAGAGCCAAATCCTTACAAGCCAGAAATCTATATAATAAGGCCAGAAATGACTATAACATCCTGTTAGAAAAAACAAAAAGAAAATTCTACAACGGCGAATGTAAAAAAACTAATAACATGAAGGACTTTCATAAAAACCTCGATGATTTGATGGGATTAAAGAAAAAATATGTCTTGCCTGATAATGTTTGTGCAGAGAGTTTTGCTATATTCTTTAGTGAAAAAATTGATAAAATCTATAGAGGCTTCCCCCAAAATCACTTGGAGGGACAGTCAGCTATGCCAGTGAAAGAGGGAAAGAAGTTAATAAAATTTAGGGAGATAAATATGTGCGACTTGTTAAAGGTTATGAGAGAGATGAAGAATACATATTGTGGAAACGACCCTTTCCCAAACAGTTCAATAAGTGAAGCTCCAAACAAACAAGTCGTATATAATATTTACCTGAACATAATTAACCTAAGTATATCGCAATCCTGTTTTCCTAGCTGTGAAAAAACTGCGTTGATCAAACCAATTTACAAAGGGAAAGGTGATGTAAACGAGCTAAATTCATATAGGCCCATTTCAAATTTATCCTACATGTCAAAGCTTATTGAAAAAGTCATAAGTGAGCAATTGTGGGCGCATATTGACGAGTTACAGGTATTCCCGGAAAATCAATCGGCCTACAGAGCTAATCATTCTACAGAAACTACTTTGTGCTCAATAATGAATGATATGATAGGTCTTCTTGATGGGGGAAAGTGTGGAATTTTAATTATGTTAGATCTTAGTGCTGCTTTTGACACTGTTGTGCACGAGTACTTACTTGACGACTTGAAGTCTATTGGAGTGACTCAGGAAGCACTGAAATTTTTGCGAAGTTACTTAGTGAACAGGAAGACTATTGTAGAAGTTTCTGGAAACCGATCCAATGAGAGAATTCTTATGAAGGGTGTACCACAGGGTAGTGTCCTGGGCCCTATCTTGTTTAACATATATACTATCGAGCTATCACACATCTTGAAAAAACACAAAGTGGGTTTTAAACTATATGCAGATGATACTCAGTTTTACCTCTCAATTTCAACAACACAAGATACAAAGAAGAAAATTGATGAGATAATGACTGAAATAAAAACATGGATGCAGAGGAAAAAGCTCAAATTAAATGATGATAAAACAGAATGTATGTTCTTTGGCACAAGGGTGGCTTTGAAGAATTACCAGTTAATTCAAAGTATAAAAATTGGTGATGCTGATGTTGGGATTGTGCCTGTTGTGAAAAATTTGGGTGTACTGATAGACTGTAATTTGTCAATGAAGGACCAAATTGTGAACACAGTGAAAGTGTGTAACTATCACCTGAGAAACATAGCATTTATTAGAAAATATTTAACAGAGGGCAGTACAAAAATTTTAGTGGTGAGTCATGTAATATCAAGGCTTGATTATTGCAATTCTCTGTACTACAAATTGCCCAATACACTACTAAGGAAGCTTCAAAATGTGCAAAACCGGGCGGCTAGACTGATAAAAGGCATTAAATTTCGGGAGAGAATAACTCCTGCACTGATCGATCTACATTGGTTACCTGTTAAGGCTAGGATTGAATTTAAAATTTGCTTGTTGACTCACAAAGCACTTACAGGTGATAAGCCAAAATATCTTCGTGATTGCTTGATCCCCTACCCTGAAGCTACCAGCGCCACTGTAAGAGTTAGACATGCAGATGACCCCCATAGACTATTCGAAATTAGTGTGAATCATGCAATAGGAGGAAGAACGTTCAGTTATGCTGCACCGAGACTCTTTAACGACCTTCCACTCGATGTCAAGAATAGCACAAATGTGGCTGCCTTCAAGAAAAACCTGAAGACTTATCTTTTTAGAAAGTGTTATAATAGTGACCTGAAAACTATTAAGCCTGAATACAAATGCTAGCGAAATAACTGATAACGATACAGAGCAAAATATTAACTGGAAAGGAATTATTTTTTCATACACCAAGGCCCGCCTGAACAGACCTTTAGTGTTTGATGGAGGGCGAGAAATAAACCTCTAAAAGTAAAAAGTAAAGTAGAACACCTTCCTGGGCACAAATTTAGTCGTAAACGACCTTTAGAAAGTTTATTCGCTTAATTTTTCTGTGTGAGATTTAACTAATAGGAACTTTTAATTACACTTGAATAGGCATATATTCTTGTACTAGAAATAGTCAATTCTTTTGGTATTTAATATATAAGAAGTGGAAAATTTATCTTAAATGGGCAAATACTGTAGCTTCTACGAGTTTCCCTTTAGCTAGTCATATAAGTAGAGTAAAAGACTGTCATTTTAATTCCAACAGGGAAAATAGCCCTATGAGGAAAGGAAATATGGATACAAGAAAAGTAATCAACAATTAAAATTAAATGTTTTAATAACAGTATTAGAAAAAAATATTTCTATTTAAACTATAAAAACTTTAACAAAACAAGAAGAGAAATAAGATGGAACAGTGTGCCCGAGTGTACCCTCAAGCTAGAGAACTCTAATTCAAGACAGTGCAAGGCCATGGTATAGAGGCCATGGCACTACCCAAGACTAGAGAACAATAATTTGATTTTGGAGTGTTTCTAATTGAAGTCGTATAATCATAGGACTATAATAACTAACAGTGGTTGCCATAAGTGTTAATTTAAAAGCCCAAAGCTTTGCTTCATCTTAATCCCTTTGTTTCTTATGTCACTCAGCCCTTATAGGCCTATAGGGAGACCATCTCTCACTACGACCCAAAGGAACAATGTCGTATTGTAGTCTGTCTTTAGCAGCTGTTGATTCAATTGGGCATTTAAAAGGTTTAAAGACAAGGGATATTGACATTGCCCTAGCAAGCAGGACAATGCCCTAGAGACTGATCATGTATCCATATGATCAGCGCCCAAACCCCCTCTCCATCCAAGTTAAGACCAAGGAGGGTCAGGCAATGGCTGCTGATGACTCAGCTCACAAGGATGGTGAGGTTGCAGCGACCAAAGAAACTAACGAATGTAGTGGGACTCTAACCCCAGTCTGGCGTTCATTAGGCAAGGACTTTATAAACAGGGCATCGCTTAAGATTTTCTAAGGGATAACCAGACACATAGCGCCGACAGCTTATGCTTCAATGCTAAATAATTTGTCTTGTTAATTTCTCTAGATCCAAATTTGTATTATTACTAGCTAAGTCACATCTCCTGTTGGAAAAGAAAGATGATACAAGCCCAAAGAATCCAACAAGGAAAAATAGTCCAGTGAGGACAGGAAATAAACTATAAGCGAAGTAATAACCAATTAAAAGGAAATATTTTAAGAATATTAACTTCAAACTTCAAAAAAAAACAAAAACAGGAGAAATGATTGAATAGTGTGTCCGAGTGTTACCCTCAAGCAAGAGGCTCAGTCAATTCTCAATACTGTAATAATGTTTACTCTAGCATAGAACTGTTAAAATAGACCAGTGAGGAAAGGAAATAAATGATGAACAAATTAACAATAAATCATTCTAAAAACAGTAACAACGTCAAAACAGATATATCATATAAAAACTACGTATAAAAAGACTCATGTCAGCCTGTTCAACATAAAAAGCATTTGCTCCAACTTTGAACTTTTGTAGTTCTACTGATTCAGCCACCCGATTAGGAAGATCATTCCACAACTTGGTAACAGCTGGAATAAAACTTCTAGAGTACTGTGTAGTATTGAGCCTCATGATGGAGAAGGACTGGCTATTAGAATTAACTGCCTGCCTAGTATTACATTGTTTTTTATGTAATATTAGTAAGGAACTGTAATCAGAATGGCCGAATATGCAGGCGAAGTACATTAAATATATTTTCTTATATCATATGAATACAACTCGATGTAAGTAAAACTAATCATGAATTGATAAATGATGCACACAAAAATCTGAAGACTTATCTCTTTGGAAAGTGTTATAATAGTGATCAGAAAAGTATTAAGACTGAATACAAATGCTAGCGAAATAACTGATAACGATACAGAGCAAAATATTAACTGGAAAGAAATTATTTTCACACACCAAGGCCCGCCTGAACAGACTCTTTAAGTGTCTGGTGGAGGGCGAGAAATAAAGCCCTAAAAGTAAAAGTAAGTTGTATTAATGCAGGTAGGATTTCCTTGGCTTTTCTCAATTGTCTTGATATGAGAATAGTTAAATATACCGACAATAATGGAGAGTTTGTTTGTTAGCTCAGTGTAAGCGTAAAAACACTCAAGTCATTTATCTAATTTCTTATTTCTTTTTCCTCGCTGGGCTATTTTTCCTGTTGGAACCCTTGGGCTTACAAGTCCAAGGGCATCTTGTTTTTCCAACTAGGGTTGTAGCTTAGCAAGTAATAATAATAATAATAATAATAACAACAATAATAATAATAATAATAATAATATAATTGGTAAGAAAGCATGCAATATTGGAGCACAGTTGATAACATGGTGTAATGATCAATATCTCTTATCATTTACTTGTCCAATTTTTATTTGAATGACCTAATATGTAGCCAGTAATAATGCATTGATTATCATTGGACTGTATACATTATATTGTGTGTTGGTAACTTATTACTCATCTAAATGGCAGAACGTGTAGGCCAGCATTTTGTGTGGAAATGAGCAGTCATCTTTCAGTATTCTATTGGAGAAGTAGACAGGTTTTCTGTCAACTGATATTTCCCTTGATTTGACGAATGAGGACGTTTCGTCTCCTACCACCAAGTGACCTTCTGATTTTCATGACAGGGAAAAATTGTTGCAAGATTAGTAGTATTTTGAATTGAACTAAAAGTATTAAAGGAAGCCTTCGTTGAGAAATTAAAAGTTTAACTTGGACATTATTACTTTAAGAGCGAGCCCAAGCATTGAAATTTAAACTAAATAACTAGATAAGATTTTTTTTTCCATAGTGTTTCAAGTAAAGGCGGATTTCAGTAAACTAGTAAGGTAATCAACTTTAGATAAGCTTAATGATGCGAATAAGGTGAATATTTGAAGTTTAAGGAAGGAATTTCTACCTGCCATCTTGTTTTGTGAAGTCGTCAACTCGAGGAATAGTTCCTGACAACCTAATTTCCCAATCAATAGTTTAAATGCCCAAACTAACATTCCACAAAAACCTTAATCCTAATTATGAAAGATAATTCGTATTTGAAAGAATCTATGAATCTTCGTTGGATATAGAATATATAAAATGTCTATCCTTTTACTAGATTGTGATTGAAGATGAAAGAATTTTGTAGAATTATTTGATAAGTTCGAATTACGAACAGGTAGTTATTTGGCATATGCCTGGTATATATATTAACCCCTGCCATGTAACCACCTCTATCTCTCTCTCTCTCTCTCTCTCTCTCTCTCTCTCTCTCTCTCTCTCTCTCTCTCTCTCTCTCAACCTAGAGATTTTAGAAGTTGGACAGCTCATGAACTCTGATTGTGGACGAACAAGTATGTAGGCACGATTGCTTGTTTTTTTTTTCTTGTTTTTTTTTTTTTTTTTTTTGTAATATGCTGGTGATAGAGGATCCAAATGTCCCTTGTTTTAAATGTGAGAATTAGATGATGGTTTCCATTTGGTCTTTAGGTTGAACACTGCTCAATTTATTGAATTCGTAAACGGAATCGGTGTATTTATCATAATTGACTGAAGAGAAGTAAGATAAACATATTAAATTTAGATGTTGACGTCATGAACATGAGTAATAAGTAGAAAGGTAAAATCTATATTTGTTATATACATTACTCCTATAAACTTAACATAATCTACGATGTACATGCTGTAGTCTATGGTCTACATGAGCAGGAGACTCCAAATGGGTTCTGTATAGGATACGATATACATAGGATACGATGTAAATAGGATAGGAGGAATTCTATTTGGGATTCTCCAAGAAAGATCAAACAATAATGCTGTATTTTCTAGTTCATTGCACATGTGTGAATGTGCCAAAAAATGAAGCAATTTTTAGTGACTTTCAATTTTGTATGTAGCTGATTGAATTATAATTTTACAGGTGCTGTTCTAATCTGGGTGTCACGGACCAAGAGCTTCTAACTGCATCATTGGAGGACTTTGAGGTAAGAGTAACAGGATACTTTTCACTTCATTAAAGATGGTCAAAATCCTGGAATAAATGTTGCCAGGCATTTACCGTCTTCAAGATAAATATATTGACGTATAGGAGTGTTATTAGGCTCACCAACCTTAAAAGATAAACAAAGTAGGGTATAAATTACAGTCGCCTGTATTTTACTGAATTACGGCTGAGAACAGCATATTTTTTTACGGAGAATTTTCGATTAAAATTACGGTTTTTTAATAGGTAGTGTTAGGGCTATTGTATTCCTAGTGTATATTTTAAAAGATTTGTACATTTATGTAATGCCTTTGGTATTTGATCCGAATTAAATTGCTATATTATAATAACTGTGTACATGGTTCTCTTCACCAAACCTGGTTATCTTTGATATTAATTTGTATAAAGTTTGTCTTGGTTATATTTGCATTCTAGATCTTGTGTGTCATTTAGTCTAGCTGTGCACTGATCATATATCTTCTATTTTTTTTTTTTTTAGACTGAAGAGGGTTGACCTACCATTAGGTATATATCAGATTAGATTTTTTCATGAACATTTGTTGATTATAACAAAGCATTTGAATGTGTGTAAATTACACAGAAGTTTTTCTTACTGTACAAAGGGCTCAAGTTGTGTAACAGGATTGTTGTTGGATAGTGCCATAGGCTCTGTACCATGGTGTCTTTCACTAGCTTGGGGTAGAGATCTCTTGCTTGAGGGTACACACTGGCACTGGCACTGGCACACTATTCTATCTAATTTCTCCTCTTCTTGTTTTGTTTAAAAGTCTTTTTAGTTTATATAGGAAATATTTATTTTGGTGTTGTTGCTGTTCTTAAAATATTTCGTATTGCTTGTTAGTTACTTCTCTTGTATTTCCCTTATTTCCTTTCCTCAATATGCTATATTCCCTGTTGGAGCCCTAGGGCATATAGCATCCTGCTTTTCGAACTAGGGTTGTAGCTTAGCAGCTACTACTACTACTACTACTACTACTACTACTACTACTACTACTACTACTACTACTACTACTACTACTACTACTACTACTACTATTAATAATAATAATATAGGAAAGTTTGTTGTTATAGAGTAACTTCGTCTGGGTGTTATGGCACGATAGGTAGAATATTTTGAGGCTGCTGCTGGTGCATGGGGTAGCCAATACATCAGCATTTGTATTCAGTGGACTGAGTTAAAACCATGTGTTAAAGATGTGACACTATAGTCAATCTTTTAACTATAATCGATTATTCATTGGATAAATATAAATGTTAACAGTTAGCTGTATGTCCAATGGATTCATATTATATCTATCTCTTGGTTTTTATTGCAACAGGTTTATTGCTTGATGTACGATAGATTCGCTAAAGTATTATTACAATTAGGCAAGAGATTCTAATCCATAGTTTAACCATACAATGAAACTGAACAGCTTTACGTCTTAGGATGTAATTCAGTGCATTTGGACAGTAAATGTGTAGGGGATGAGCGTATAGGTTTCAAGAACATAAGGAACTGTCAAGTCTTCCTTATTGCCAAGGGTATTGGTATATGGGTCAAGACTTTCCAAACCACTCAGTTGCAGTAATGCCTAGTTGGTAAGATTTGTGACATGAGAGTGCACAGACGAAGGCGGGAAAAGATAGTTTTTTTTTTCTTAACTTTGTTGTAAAGATGATTGGAGTAATTCTGTGGTTAGATGAAAAATTTGAGATTGGATTTAAGATAATTGGTATTTATTAAGTGCTTCATGCAAATTAGTATTTTATTGGAATAAGTGGGCACTTCATGCGGATCACCTGAAGATTGGGGACCCCAACACACGCTGGGGTCGCTTATCTTCAGGTGAAAAAAATTGGGGTCGTTTTCCTTCAGGTGAGGAATTTAAATTTAATAATGGGATTAATAAGCTAGCTAGCCAGTTTATAAGATGATTATTATTAGTGTAACGACATGAGTAAGACTAACCAATAAAAGTGTTAACAAACTAATTTATAGGATAGCAAATAAAAGTTGTTTTAATTTGACGGTATCTAGGAAAAATCTTATTTCTCTTTAATGACTAAGAGACAAAATGTTTTTACTCCAACATAAAACCAAGTGATAAAGAATTCCTCATGGACCGTGCAGTTTATGAATAAGTTGTGCAGCCACTTTCAACACTTGATCCTCTTCCTGCTTTCAACTGGTTAAAGAGAAAGAATCTTTTGAGGAGAGAAAATAAGTGAATTCAGTGGCGAAATTCAATGAACTGGACTTAACTGTCTTCTATACAAGATAATTATACGTGGAAATGCCAATTTAAAGAGTCTTCTAAAATTAAAAGCAAAGTTTCTATTCGTAAGGACTCGTTTTTTGCTAAATCTAAACTTCCACTACAGAAGTGGATTCAGGCTATCTATTACTGTTGTAACAGCAAGAGTGAGACTACAGTGACTGATATTCGAAACATTCCAGAAAAAAACATGATTGATATTTACAGTTTTTTAGAGAAATCTGCATGAAGTATTTCGAGGCAAACCCCGTTAGACTTGGTGGTAATGGCATAATTGAGCAAAATGACGAGTTTTGCTTTGCACACGAAAGCAAATATTACAGAGGTTATTATTATTATTATTATTATTATTATTACTATCCAAGCTACAACCCTAGTTGGAAAAGCAAGATGCTATAAGCCCAAGGGCTCCAACAGGGAAAAATAGCCCAGTGAGGAAAGGAAACAAGGAAATAAATGAATGAAGAGAACAAATTAACAATAAATCATTCTAAAATAAGTAACAACGTCAAAACAGACATGTCATATATAAACTATTAAAAACATCAAAAACAGATATGTCATAAATAAACTATAAAAAGACTCACGTCCGCCTAGTCAACAAAAAAGCATTTGTTCCAACTTTGAACTTTTGAAGTTCTACTGATTCAATATGGGTATTTGGAATGGTCGGCACTAGCATTAAACCAGGTGTTGGATATATGGAGATAGTTAAAACACGTGATGCTGCAACTCTACCTCCAATCATAGCAAAAGTTGTTTTGTTCTGGTTCAGTAATGTACAGTGATGAATGTGGAAAGCTTATTGAATTATTCAATCACATCTAAGAATTTAGCACCAAGCCGTAACTTTACTGATACAGAAACAGGATTACAAACACAGGCCATCTTAATTTATTATGACAAGCATAAATCAAGGATTAAAACAATGCGTGGCTGTAAGAAAGAATTTTTAAATTCATAATTACAGCAATTTATGTGGTTTGAAAGGAATTTTAATGGTAGGTTCGATTATTTTTTTAATGAAATTGCAAGACAATATTCTTTATATTAAATATGGAT
>NC_090727.1:62210033-62212533 GCF_036898095.1 Palaemon carinicauda | reverse complement strand
ATTTCAAATGGGTTTTCCTCTTGACAAGTTTGGGCAAATGCTGGAATATGCAAATTTTGGCCGCCATTATATAAAATTCTATTTTGTTCAATATCTCCAGAAACTGGCAAGATAACTTGTCATATGGAATGTCCATACCCATGTTTTTATGGTCAGAGATTAATATAATGACACAAAAACAGTTGTAAAATGTGTAGTTTTACTTGTGCAAACCTTTTGAGAAAAATATTCAAATCTTATAGAAGTAAATGAAATTCGAACATATTGCAAATGGTTCTTTCACGTTAAAAGGTAATGCTTATGTTCATACTCTATACTGTCTAGATAAAAACCTTCACCTAGGCGTTGCAAGTGACACTGGGAATCTGATACATCATCTCGAATCATGTACATATCTGTGCTACAGCTTACTAATATGATAAGTAGAAATGTGTAATACTGGACACGTTGACACACATCCGGATCTATCTCTTGAAAGAAAAAATGCATCCCAGCCAATGTGACGATATCATTCTAATTCAGGACATTGATAAAACATGCAAACAAGTCAAAAGTTAACATTTCATGCGAACCTAGCACAAAACAATTAAGCTAGTCAGTGTCTGACTCATCCTCAGAATGGTCACTGTCCTTTTCATTTGCTTGATCACTTGCTGTGAATGGGTTATGACATCCGTCTGTGCCTCCACACATGCAGTAAATAGTGCAGGATAACTGGGTCCTTTGACAAGAGTAGGCTGTAGAGCTGCAAGGCCTTGCCCTCTGCTTTGCAACCACAACTGAGGACATCAATTAGGCCTGGAGGAGCTGGAGGATTAGCAGCTAATGTGGGTGTTGGGACTCCATCCTTCACCTGCCATCCGAACTTACTTATGTCCACTGTTGGAGGGCCTTGCTGATCAGCTGCCTTCCATAATATCATTTGGAGATGTGCCCGCTGTACATAGAGCAGAAGGTTGGCGTCTGTAGGAGCCAGGGCCATGATACGCATTAGTTTTAATTTCTTCTTTGTATACATCCTGTAGCGAGCTGCATTCATTGAGGTCTCTGATGGTTGACCATATAATGTTGTAAAGAACTGTTGGCCTGTTTGCAAAAGGTCATTTTCTGAGGCATCTATCTCACCCAGTACCTCGACAATCCAGGGAAGTTTCCTACCTGCGAGACATTGAGAGCACTGACTTTTCCTTTGTTAAATGGAAAGGACACTGTGTCACAACCACTTAGCGCATGCATTCCTAACAGCTGCAAACACTTAGGACCAAGTTTCTCACTGGTTGCATTGATGTCTACAATGTCTCCATTTCAACGTTCCATCTGAATTTTACATGTTTGGTGCAGTTGACTTTTCCAAACCCAGTAAACCAGCAGTACTAAGACATCAGTATCATCACTGAGGAGTCTGACTACTCTGTTACACTCAGCTGCCTTCAAGAAGTATGTTATCATTATGACATCAGCTTCATCATGTAAAAAAACAACCGTCTTCTTGACTTTCTACCGTTATTTTAACTCCCATGTTGAAAGAGGATAGTACTCTAGACAGCTGCCTTTTGTTGTGTTTGTTCTTCATAATGGCATCTCTATTTGGGAGTGGACTACTGATAGTCAGGTTGTAGTTGGTGCTACTTTCGCCACCACGTCGCCTTCTCTCATGGTCTTTGGCTGATAGATCATGATACTTGTCAAAGACTAGAATCTTAACACTATGAGGAGGGTAGAGTGAAACATGGGGCTTAATACTCTCAACAAGGATAAATGCATCAGCACTATGAGGCCATGCAATGTGATAAAGCAGCTGCTGTGCATCTACAGTAATGGTGTTTGGAGCCATTGGGTTTTGCTGTAGCACACCAAGACGTCTGGCAAGTACAGCTTTGTTGCCCTTACGCAAACAGCCATACTCATCAATGAGTGAGGAGGGGACAGCACACAACTCACCCTGAAAGTTGCTTTCCAACTGCAGCTGACGCTGTTGACCAACCATAAGCAGTCAGAGAAATATGGCCTCCATGTCAAAGACAGTCTTGTTACCAACCTTCATTCCATGCTTTAGCTGTTCCATTGTCTTGATGGGGCTGGAAGGTTTTGCGTGGAATCCAGATGGCAGTGCCTTACGAAATGCTGTTGCCATCTTTTGTCCAAGCAACAATGCATATTTAACATTGACTTCCTTTGGAGCAACCTGGCCATTTACAATGTTATACTGGACAGCACTCTCAGCTTTCAGTGGGTGGGAGTGCTTTGCCAGCTCTGTAGCAACTCTCCCACGGTCATCAGCATCAAGCTTCTGCCTTTTTTCACCTTCCTCTTTGTGTTTTGTCTGTGCTGTTGTATTGCAGATTTGGCTCAAGTACAAATTTTCCATGGCATCAGAGAGGTAAGCAGAGATTGGGAATGAATCAATCCATTCCGTAACTCACTCTGGTGACAGTATCATACTTTTCATACCGCCCTTTCCTGTTTTATTGTAGTTAGCACAGACTAGCTAAAGGTGCTG
>NC_090727.1:62205033-62207533 GCF_036898095.1 Palaemon carinicauda | reverse complement strand
TGCCATTAAGTAAGGTGATGCAGCTCCTTGCCCCTAAGTAAGGTGATGCAGCTCCTTGCCTTTAAGTAAGGTGATGCAGCTCCTTGCCATTAAGTAAGGTGATGCAGCTCCTTGCCATTAAGTAAGGTGATGCAGCTCCTTGCCATTAAGTAAGGTGATGCAGCTCTTTGCCACTAAGTAAGGTGATGCAGCTCCTTGCCTTTAAGTAAGGTGATGCAGCTCCTTGCCATTAAGTAAGGTGATGCAGCTCTTTGCCACTAAATAAGGTGATGCAGCTCCTTGCCACTAAGTAAGGTGATGCAGCTCCTTGCCATTAAGTAAGGTGATGCAGCTCCTTGCCACTAAGTAAGGTGATGCAGCTCCTTGCCATTAAGTAAGGTGATGCAGCTCTTTGCCATTAAGTAAGGTGATGCAGCTCTTTGCCCCTAAGTAAGGTGATGCAGCTCCTTGTCTTTAAGTAAGGTGATGCAGCTCCTTGCCATTAAGTAAGGTGATGCAGCTCCTTGCCACTAAGTAAGGTGATGCAGCTCCTTGCCATTAAGTAAGGTGATGCAGCTCTTTGCCATTAAGTAAGGTGAGCAGCTCTTTGCCCCTAAGTAAGGTGATGCAGCTCCTTGCCTTTAAGTAAGGTGATGCAGCTCCTTGCCATTAAGTAAGGTGATGCAGCTCCTTGCCCCTAAGTAAGGTGATGCAGCTCCTTGCCCCTAAGTAAGGTGATGCAGCTCCTTGCCTTTAAGTAAGGTGATGCAGCTCCTTGCCATTAAGTAAGGTGATGCAGCTCCTTGCCATTAAGTAAGGTGATGCAGCTCCTTGCCACTAAGTAAGGTGATGCAGCTCCTTGCCATTAAGTAAGGTGATGCAGCTCTTTGCCATTAAGTAAGGTGATGCAGCTCTTTGCCACTAAGTAAGGTGATGCAGCTCCTTGCCTTTAAGTAAGGTGATGCAGCTCCTTGCCATTAAGTAAGGTGATGCAGCTCCTTGCCATTAAGTAAGGTGATGCAGCTCTTTGCCACTAAATAAGGTGATGCAGCTCCTTGCCACTAAGTAAGGTGATGCAGCTCCTTGCCATTAAGTAAGGTGATGCAGCTCCCTGCCATTAAGTAAGGTGATGCAGCTCCTTGCCATTAAGTAAGGTGATGCAGCTCCTTGCCATTAAGTAAGTTGATGCAGATCCTTGCCATTAAGTAAGGTGATGCAGCTCCTTGCCATTAAGTAAGGTGATGCAGCTCTTTGCCATTAAGTAAGGTGATGCAGCTCTTTGCCCCTAAGTAAGGTGATGCAGCTCCTTGCCTTTAAGTAAGGTGATGCAGCTCCTTGCCATTAAGTAAGGTGATGCAGCTCTTTGCCCCTAAGTAAGGTGATGCAGCTCCTTGCCTTTAAGTAAGGTGATGCAGCTCCTTGCCACTAAGTAAGGTGATGCAGCTCCTTGCCATTAAGTAAGGTGATGCAGCTCCTTGCCACTAAGTAAGGTGATGCAGCTCCTTGCCATTAAGTAAGGTGATGCAGCTCCTTGCCATTAAGTAAGGTGATGCAGCTCCTTGCCATTAAGTAAGGTGATGCAGCTCTTTGCCATTAAGTAAGGTGATGCAGCTCTTTGCCCCTAAGTAAGGTGATGCAGCTCCTTGCCTTTAAGTAAGGTGATGCCGCTCCTTGCGATTAAGTAAGGTGATGCAGCTCCTTGCCACTAAGTAAGGTGATGCAGCTCCTTGCCATTAAGTAAGGTGATGCAGCTCCTTGCCACTAAGTAAGGTGATGCAGCTCCTTGCCATTATGTCCTCACTTTAGTGTAACAACCTGATTAGTCAAATCTGCATCTCTTATTAATTGCATTCCGTTGACGTTTGACTGTGCCAGCAATTAATTCTTTCTCTAGTAAAATGTTACATACATCTAGTGATACATATATTGTAGCGTTGTGGATGATAGTCGAGGGAATAAATTCTGTAATGCTGGCAATATCTTTTAGTTTGTTCTCAACTATAGAGGATGTTATGCTTACATCACAATGCCTACGTTTATCACAGCCCCAAAGATTCTGTTTTCCTTTTGCTTATCTACAACGGAATGATAACATTCGTTAAGAAGTTTCTTGCTAACTTTATTAGTTTTTCCTATCTCTATGCTAGAGTCGACAATCTCTCTCTCTCTCTCTCTCTCTCTCTCTCTCTCTCTCTCTCTCTCTCTCTCTCTCTTTCTTAGTGTGTCTTTTGTTCTTCCTTTGTTGTTTTTAGAGTCCCTGCTCCTCTGTTTATTGCATTTCTTCTCAAATGAAATGCATCTAGGAATGACTTCTTTCAGTTAATTTACTGTTTCTTGTCTGTTCTCTCATATCTGGAATTGCATCATCATTCACTTGTAATGTCCCTTATTGATAGTTTTTCTACGCCTCTGTATTCAATGCATTAATGATATTATGTTTCTATTTAGTTCCCATTGCTATCCATACTGTGCTCTCTCCTCGTGTGTGTATATTGATCAGTGGCTACTTTCCTCTTGGTAA
>NC_090727.1:62177533-62190033 GCF_036898095.1 Palaemon carinicauda | reverse complement strand
TCCAAATGAGTGACATGGACGGGCTTGAGTCCGTTGATATCACCAATTTGGACTTGGGTGTAACTCCTATCAAAGTCTTTCATTTCTCATTCCGTAGTTATGGTCATGACGTGTCAGCTTTCGTGAATTCAACGGAGAAAGAAGGGATGTTTTTTCCTGTCTCTAGTCAAATTTCATGTCAGGAATTCTTCCATGTAAAACATGTTACACATGAAATATACGATAATACTAATTCAGGTTTTATTATTCACAGGAATGAGCTTCGATAGCAGAGTGTGCACCAGTCGTGTGAGCCATCAAGAGGAGAGCGCCAGTCCTGTGAGCCCACAAGAGGAGAGAGTGGCATTTCTGTGAGCCCACAAGAGGAGAAAGTGGCAGTTCTGTGAGCCCACAAGAGGAGAGAGTGGCAGTTCTGTGAGCCCACAAGAGGAGAGAGTGGCAGTTCTGTGAGCCCACAAGAGGAGAGAGTGGCAGTTCTGTGAGCCCACAAGAGGAGAGAGTGGCAGTTCTGTGAGCCCACAAGAGGAGAGAGTGGCAGTTCTGTGAGCCCACAAGAGGAGAGAGTGGCAGTTCTGTGAGCCCACAAGAGGAGTGTGTGGCATTCCTGTGAGCCCTAGTTCTGTGAGCCCACAAGAGGAGAAAGTGGCAGTTCTGTGAGCCCACAAGAGGAGAGAGTGGCAGTTCTGTGAGCCCACAAGAGGAGAGAGTGGCAGTTATTTGAGCCCACAAGAGGAGTGTGTGGCAGTCCTGTGAGCCCACAAGAGGAGAGAGTGGCAGTTCTGTGAGCCCACAAGAGGAGAGAGTGGCAGTTCTGTGAGCCCACAAGAGGAGAGAGTGGTAGTCCTGTGAGCCCACAAGAGGAGAGAGTGGCAGTTATTTGAGCCCACAAGAGGAGTGTGTGGCAGTCCTGTGAGCCCACAAGAGGAGAGAGTGGCAGTTCTGTGAGCCCACAAGAGGAGAGAGTGGCAGTTCTGTGAGCCCACAAGAGGAGAGAGTGGCAGTTCTGTGAGCCCACAAGAGGAGAGAGTGGCAGTTATTTGAGCCCACAAGAGGAGAGAGTGGTAGTCCTGTGAGCCCACAAGAGGAGAGAGTGGCAGTTCTGTGAGCCCACAAGAGGAGAGAGTGGCAGTTATTTGAGCCCACAAGAGGAGTGTGTGGCAGTCCTGTGAGCCCACAAGAGGAGAGAGTGGCAGTTCTGTGAGCCCACAAGAGGAGAGAGTGGCAGTTCTGTGAGCCCACAAGAGGAGAGAGTGGTAGTCCTGTGAGCCCACAAGAGGAGAGAGTGGCAGTTATTTGAGCCCACAAGAGGAGTGTGTGGCAGTCCTGTGAGCCCACAAGAGGAGAGAGTGGCAGTTCTGTGAGCCCACAAGAGGAGAGAGTGGCAGTTCTGTGAGCCCACAAGAGGAGAGAGTGGCAGTTCTGTGAGCCCACAAGAGGAGAGAGTGGCAGTTCTGTGAGCCCACAAGAGGAGAGAGTGGCAGTTCTGTGAGCCCACAAGAGGAGTGTGTGGCAGTCCTGTGAGCCCACAAGAGGAGAGTGTGGCAGTCCTGTGAGCCCACAAGAGGAGAGTGTGGCAGTCCTGTGAGCCCACAAGAGGAGAGAGTGGTAGTCCTGTGAGCCCACAAGAGGAGAGAGTGGCAGTCCTGTGAGCCCACAAGGGGAGAGAGTGGCAGTCCTGTGAGGCATCAAGAGGAGAGAGTGGCAGTCCTGTGAGGCATCAAGAGGAGAGAGTGGCAGTCCTGTGAGCCCACAAGGGGAGAGAGTGGCAGTCCTGTGAGGCATCAAGAGGAGAGAGTGGCAGTCCTGTGAGGCATCAAGAGGAGAGAGTGGCAGTCCTGTGAGCCATCAAGAGGAGAGAGTGGAAGTCTTGTGAGCCATCAAGAGGAGAGTGTGGCAGTCCTGTGAGCCATCAAGAGGAGAGTGTGGCAGTCCTGTGAGCCATCAAGAGGAGCGCCGCCCCCCCCCCCCCCCATATAAAAAAAAAGTCAGCCGGTAATCCAGGGCTTATATAACGCAGTTTCTGGACACTCTTCGTAAACGTTTTGAATAAGAAATTATGAATTTTCATTTTTTTTTTCTTGGTGCTTAGGCCGTTTTCTGGCAGTGAAGTTTTCCATTATGTATAAAAATGGCCTGTCAACTTTTGTGTATTTCATTGTTTAAGTCCTGCTTTTAAGTCACATTATATTTATTTTTGCTTGCTTTTAAGTCAAATTTTTAAGTCATATTTTTTTTGCTTGTCAAATTTGTATTTCCGTGTTTGAAGTGTTGCCTTGAATAATTTACTTGCCCTAGATCTTTTGGGTTATTCAATTTTGCCTGACAACTCTGTATTCCCATGTTCAAGTTCTTCCCATGTTCAAGTTTTTTTTTTTAATAAGAATAATAAAAGAAAAATGAATAAGAAATAATTAAATAAAAAACCAAAACATGTCTCATTTCAAAACCACAAATTACAAAAAAGGGGTGTATTCAAAGAATAGAAGTATTGGTTCACAGGATTATTTTATTTGAAGGTTTCTCACAGATACAGCATAAAAATGGTGTTAAGAGTTCAATGAGCAGTCAATTTTAGCTTCTCGAGTTGCCTTTACCTATTTTGTTTAAACATTTTTTAAGATAGGTTTGCAGACCTTTTAGTACCAGGGACGAATGAGCGACCAGGTCCCCCCTCACTGGTGGTGGTCTAGGGCTGGTTCCACACTCCTCCAGTACCGGCCGGAGGTAGGTTTGCAGACCTTTTAGTACCAGGGACGAATGAGCGACCAGGTCCCCCCTCACTGGTGGTGGTCTAGGGCTGGTTCCACACTCCTCCAGTACCGGCCGGAGGTAGGTTTGCAGACCTTTTAGTACCAGGGACGAATGAGCGACCAGGTCCCCCCTCACTGGTGGTGGTCTAGGGCTGGTTCCACACTCCTCCAGTACCGGCCGGAGGAGGGGGCAATGCGTGTTACCTTCCGGGTGTACCCCAATCTGCTGCTAGAAGCGACAGGATTTCAGCCATTTCTGGAAAGTTACATACATGTACTTCAAACATAGAAAATGGGGAACATAGAAAATGGGAATTCGCCAAAGGAAACTGGAAAAGTTATTAAAGCATATATACAAGAAACTTACAAAAGTGGGACTCATATATGCAAATTAGCCAAATGGACTGGAATAGTTATACATGCATTTACTTGAAGCATATAAAATAAGATTCATAATTATTAGCCAAGTGAAACTGATAAATTACTTGTTGCTAAACAAAGATGGACACGAAATTTTAGATCAATTGAATTACATAAAATGATGTAATAGTTTGGCATAGTTTGGTAAAGTAAAAAAATCATTGTGCAGTATAGGAATAAAATATCCAAATATGACAAAATTCAGGAATAAAAAATATATTGAGATTTTATACTTATTAGAGAATAAAGAAAGATAATTGTTTATGCTTTAAATAACGAGACAACCAGCCTATTACACATGAATGTGATGAATAGGTATATGAAAAATCCATGATTCATGCGAAAAACGTTTATGGTGTGACTGAACGACGATGTGCAAAGTATGGTACTGAAAATAGTAACAATTTTACTGCATTTGGAATGGAATATAAATTGCCAATTAAAATTTCTATATGAATATTAACTACAGTCTATAATGGAAAAGTAAGGTCTTACACTGTATCTCACTTGTGATACTATATATGTATTTATGTGGTTATCATCATCATTACTTGCTAAGCTACAACCCTAGCAGGATGCTATAAGCCCAAGGGCTCCAGCACAGAAAATAGCCCAGTGACGAAGGAAACAAGAAAAAAATACAAGAAAAAAATAGAATATCTTAAGAACAGTAACATTTGTATAAACTATAAAAAAAAACTAACAAAACAAGAGGAAGAGAAATAAGATAGAATAGTGTGCCAAAGTGTACTTATATTTAGGGTGAAGTCGGTGGTAAATGTTTCAGAAGAATTTAAGATTATTATTAGTTGTATCTAGAACTGTGTCAATTTCTATTTACTACAAAAATGGACGAAGTAATGTTGAAGTTACCTGAAATGCAAGGATGGTGCCTGGAAATGAAACGAAGGAAGAACACTAATTGGATGATGCTGTGAATAGAGAAGAATGGAGGGAAGGTGAATTAGAGTTTTAATATATTTGTAGGTGATCGACCTCTGCAAACAGGTGATTGAAAAGGGAAAGGTTGAATGTTGGTTATGTGAGAAACTTGAGTCTGAAGGAACGTATGTTTTAGAGTAACTTTGGTCAGAATGGTTGTGATTGAAAAGGGAAAGGTTGAATGGTGGTCATGTGAGAAACTTGAGTCTGAAGGAACGTATGTTTTAGAGTAACTTTGGTCAGAATGGTTGTGATTGAAAAGGGAAAGGTTGAATGGTGGTCATGTGAGAAACTTAAATATGAAGGAACATCCGTTTCAAAGTAACTCTGGTCAGAATGGCTGTGATTGAAAAGGGAAAGGTTGAATGGTGGTCATGTGAGAAACTCGAATCTGAAATCTGAAGGAACATCCGTTTCAAAGTAACTCTGGTCAGAATGGCTGTGATTGAAAAGGGAAAGGTTGAATGTTGGTCATGTGAGAAACTTAAATCTGAAGGAACATCCGTTTCAAAGTAACTCTGGTCAGAATGGCTGTGTTTGAAAAGGGAAAGGTTGAATGTTGGTCATGTGAGAAACATAAATCTGAAGGAACATCTGTTTCAAAGTAACTCTGGTCAGAATGGTTGTGATTGAAAAGGGAAATGTTGAATGTTGGTCATGTGAAAAACTCGAGTCTGAAGGAACGTATGTTTTAAGAGTAACTTTGGTCAGAATGGATGTAATTGAAAAGGGAAAGGTTGAATGTTGGTCATGTGAGAAACTTAAATATGAAGGAACATCCGTTTCAAAGTAACTCTGGTCAGAATGGCTGTGATTGAAAAGGGAAAGGTTGAATGGTGGTCATGTGAGAAACTCGAATCTGAAATCTGAAGGAACATCCGTTTCAAAGTAACTCTGGTCAGAATGGCTGTGTTTGAAAAGGGAAAGGTTGAATGTTGGTCATGTGAGAAACATAAATCTGAAGGAACATCTGTTTCAAAGTAACTCTTTCAGAATGGTTGTGATTGAAAAGGGAAATGTTGAATGTTGGTCATGTGAAAAACTCGAGTCTGAAGGAACGTATGTTTTAAGAGTAACTTTGGTCAGAATGGATGTAATTGAAAAGGGAAAGGTTGAATGTTGGTCATGTGAGAAACTTAAATATGAAGGAACATCCGTTTCAAAGTAACTCTGGTCAGACTGGTTGTGAATGAAAAGGGAAAGGTTGAATGTTGGTCATGTGAGAAACATAAATCTGAAGGAACATCTGTTTCAAAGTAACTTTGGTCAGAATGATTGTGATTGAAAAGGGAAAGATTGAATGGTGGTCATGTGAGAAACTTAAATCTGAAGAAACGTATGTTTTAAGAGTAATTTTGGTCAGAATGGTTAAGTTCCTTGTAAGAAAGTGATTTAAAAAAGTGAACTAAATGAAGTCGGTTGCTTGATTGAAGAGAACAGGCAGAGATAGAACTCCCTCTTTGAATAAATGCTTAATGAATGCAGTATGTAAAGGTGATAAGAATCAATCACTGGTGAGAGATGAATGCAGACATAGGGAAAATTGCAGAAGAATGTGAAGAATAAGAGTGTTATGATTCATGTGGAAGAATGGAATGACAGAAAAGGAAATAAAATAAGGAGTCAGATTCTCCTGAGAGAGAGAGAGAGAGAGAGAGAGAGAGAGAGAGAGAGAGAGAGAGAGAGAGGGGGGGAGGTTATTAAACTAGGAAGTGTATGAAAACATATTTTAAAGGAAATTCAAGTAGAGTTTAGAATGGAAAATGAAGCAAGACTTGAAGGAATGTCTGGAATAGCATTACATTGGAGTTATTTATATCCTTTGTCGTACTGTCTGTATTAAGTTGATTTGTGCAAGGTTAATGAGTGCAAGTAGATAGTGCATTGAATAAAACTCGGTACTGTAATGTATAATGCTTATTTGACCTTAGTCCTTGTAGCTCTAAGGAAATGTAGAGGAAATTTGTTTATAATAAACTAAAAGTTAAAGTACATGAATAACACTAACAGAGCATACAACATAAGGGAAAGGACAACGTGCCCAGGTAACAGATAGATAGGCATTGAGAAGCTAGACTTTAACAAGCTTGCTTCAGTATATCGCTAGATATAGCAAGAATTATTTGGGGGGAAAATGTTGGAGTCTATTAGTGATAGGCTCTGGGGTCACGTGCTGTTAAGGGAGGTCACAAGTTGATATTTGAAACTATTGATTGATTGATTGATTTTAGGTTTTCTGGCATCCTGGCATCCTGAGATGACAGTACTATATTATTATTATTATTATTATTATTATTATTATTATTATTACTTGCTAAGCTACAACCATAGTTGGAAAAGCAGGATGCTATAAGCCCAGGGGCCCCAACAGGTAAAATAGCTCAGTGAGGAAAGGAAACAAGGAAAAATGAAATGTTTCAAAAACAGTAACAACAATAAAATAGATATTTCCTAAATAAACTATAACAATTTAACAAAACAGTGGAAGAGAAATTAGATAGGATTGTGTGTCCGATTTTACCCTCAAACAAGAGAACTCTGACCCAAGACAGTGGAAGACCATAGTACAGAGGCTATGGCCCTACTCAAGACTAGAGAACAATGGTTTGATTTGAGAGTGTCCTTTTTCTAGAAGAGCTACTTACTATGGCTAAAAGGTTTAAATAAATGAAAGCAGACATCAAGACTATTTCAGATGAATTTGATAAAAAGACCATGTATAGGAGAACCAATAATTCATGTGAAAGGATGGAGAGACAGATATAAGTGTCAACCATTTAGTATTTGTAAGTTCTTGTGTGAGACCAAATATCTTCAGTGAGATTAAAGGAAACAGTGAATGAGAAAGTGTATAATAGGATTGTGTAAATATAAGGAAAGGAAAAAAAATGTTACTGAATTTGGAGTGCAATTTAGAAAAAGAGAAAAGTGTCAAGTAACATTATAGATAAATATCATGTTGATTCCAAAATGAAAGGAGACAATGTAAGGTCTTGTATAATATCACATGAGAGAGAGATACAGTATTTGTTAATAATGTGGTTTAGTGTACGATAGAGACCGAGGGTAACACAGAAATTTAGTAGAGAGGTAGCATTGGTAATTGTCAATTTGCAAGAGCATAAAAAAAATTTGTGTTCGAGTTATATACCGTTTAATTAACAACGCTGGATAGAGTATATAGTGCTTGATAAAGGTCCCTATATTTTGAAAGTAATGCCAAAACAAAAGGCAGACCTGATAATGAGTTAAGATACTTATTAAATTAGCACGTTGAGCAATTAGATGGACAGACTCCCTTATACATATTTAGAGTGAAGACAATGGTAGGTGTTTCGAAAGTATTTGAGAAAAATACTAGAAGTTTATCAAGAACTGGGTTAATTACCTTTTATCTCAAAAGATTTCTCTTGCTTGAGGGTACACTCTGGCACACTATTTAATTTCTTTTCCTCTTGTTTTGTTATTTTTTTTATAGTTTATATAGAAAATATTTATTTTAATATTGTTACTGTTCTTGAAAGATTTTATTGTCCCTTGTTTCCTTTCCTCACTGAGCTATTTTCTCTGTTGGGCCCACAAGGGTTTATAGCATCCTGCTTTTCCAACTAGGGTTGTAGCTTAGCAATTAATAATAATAATAATAATAATAATAATAATAATAATAATAATAATAATGATAATAATAATAATAATAATTGCCATGGTACTAATATTGAGATAGGCTGTAAGTGTGAAATACTACACATGAAGAAAACGGTGATGTGAAGTACATCTGGATGGTAAAAAATGGATTTATTCCTATAAGCATTGCAAGAAAGAGATTTCAGAACTACTGTACGAGTAACAAATATATTGTAAAATAGTTTCTTGATAGGTACTGGTGCAGAGATTTCCTGGGGCTACCTTAGCTAGAGAATGTGTCAAGTGGTCAAAGAACTGGACAGACATATTTCACTTTAGGGAGAAAGGAAGTGGACATTGAACATAATGTGAATACATGTGAATAAATGAGAGTAAGTGTTCCAATATCTAATGTTTGAAGTAGGAGAGTGTTCAGATAATAATTTATAAGGACTGGTTGAGTGTTTGCAAAGAAAAAATTAAGTCTGGAAGCCCATAAATTGGGTCAAGTTCCTCTTACTTGAGGATACACTCGGGCACTATATTCTATCCAATTTCTCTTTCTCTTGTTTTGTTTTGTTAAAATTTTTATAGTTTATATTGGAAATATTTATTTTATTGTTGTTACTGTTCGTAAAGTATTTTATTTTTCCCTGTCTCCTCTCCTCACTGGGCTATTTTCCCTGTTGGGGCCCCTGGGCTTATCGCATCCTGCTTTTCCAACTAGGGTTGTAGGTTAGCAAGAAGTAATAATAATAATAATAATAATAATAATAATAATAATAATAATAATAATAATAATGATAATAGAATGTGATCTTGTAAACAAAACAGTGTAGGCAGTTAGGTAAAAGAAGAAACAGCCAATGAATGGAAGAACTCTCCTTGGGAATAAATACTTGATAATGGATGCAATCGATAAACGAAAGAAAAGCAGACCGCCATACAATTGCAGACGAGTTGAGAAATAAGAGGGTCGAATGTTTCAGGATGATGATTGGAATGACAGACATAGTGACAGACATAGTAACATTAAGAGTATTATATTTGAGCTTGTAGTAAGGGCAAGATTCGTCCATGCTGACATGCTGAGAGAGAGAGAGAGAGAGAGAGAGAGAGAGAGAGAGATACAAATAATGTACGGTATGTGGTAGATGAAGAAATATCGGATGAAGTGTGGAATAAATTCTGAAACATTGTCAAGTAGAGTTTGGAATGGAAGATAAACTAAGATTAAGGAGAAGGCCTTGTATTGTGTCATATAATATAGGTGCTATGTGTCCTAGTTACGTGGTTTGATATACAGCGTCTGTATTAAGTTGATTTGTGCAAGGTTAATGAGTGCATGTGTATAGTTCATTGAATAGAGTTTGGTACTGTAGTGTATAGCCTTTTGGGCATTGTAACTCATAAGAAAGGCAAAGAAAAAGTAGTTTTTGTAATGAATTAACTAAAAGAAAATTACCTAAATAAGAAGCAAAGTTACATACATACATATACCAATGTACTTCCCCTAATTCAACATGACATTCAACCTCGCACCACCTTCCCTTCTCATACATCTCATAACCTTACTCTTACCCACATTAACTCTCAACTTCCTTCTCTCACACACCCTTCCAAATTCTGTCACTAATCGGCCAAGCTACTCTTCCTCCGTCTGCAACCAGTACAGTATCATTCACAAACAACAACTGATTTACCTCCCATTCATGGTCACTCTATTCTACCAGTTTCAATCCTAGCCCAAGCACTCAAGCATTCACCTCTCTCACCACTCCATCAACATACAAGTTAAACAACCACGGTGACATCACACATCCCTGTCTCAGCCCCACTCTCACCGGAAACCAATCGCTCACTTCATTTCCTATTCTAACACATGCTTTACTACCTTTGTAGAAACTTTTCACTGCTTGCAACAACCTTCCACCAACTCCATATAACCTCATCACATTCCACATTGCTTCCCTATCAACTCTATCATATGCTTTCTCCAAATCCATTAACGCAACATACACCTCCTTACCTTTTGCTAAATATTTCTCGCATATCTGCCTAACTGTAAAAATCTGATTCATACAGCCCCTACCTCTTCTAAAACCACCTGTCTGTGTACTTCTAAGATTGCATTCTCTGTTTTATCCTTAATCCTATTAATCATTACTCTACCATACACTTTTCCCCACCACACTCAACAAACTAATACCCCATGAATTACAACACTCATGCACATCTCCCTTACCCTTATATAGTGGTACAATACATGCACAAACCCAATCTACTGGTACCATTGACAACACAAAACACATATTAAACAATCTCACCAACCATCCAAGTACAGTCACACTCCCTTCCTTCAACATCTCAGCTCTCACACCATCCATACCAGACGCTTTTCCTACTCTCGTTTCATCTAGTGATCTCACTTCCCCTCTCTCTCTCTCCCATTCTCATCTCCCATCACTGGCACCTCAACACCTGCAACAGCAATTATATCTGCCTCCCTATTATCCTCAACATTCAGTAAACTTTCAAAATATTCCGCCCACCTTTTCCTTGCCTCCTCTCCTTTTAACAACCTTCCATTTCCATCTTTCACTGTCTCTTCGATTCTTGAACCAGCCTTCCTTACACCCTTCACTTCTTTCCAAAACTACTACTTATTCTCCTCATATGAATGACCCAATCCCTGACCCCCACCTCAGGTCAGCTGCCCTCTTTGCCTCACTTACCTTGCGCTTCACTTCCACATTTTTCTCTCTATATCTTTCATACTTCTCTACACTATTACTCTGCAGCCATTCTTCAAAAGCCCTCTTTTTCTCTTCCACTTTTACCTTCACTCCTTCATTCCACCATTCACTGCCCTTCCTCATGCTGCCTCCAACAAACTTCTTGCCGCACACATCACTTGCAATTCCAACAAACTTCTTGCCACACACATCACTTGCAATTCCAACAAACTTCTTGCCACACACATCACTTGCAATTCCAACAAACTTCTTGCCACACACATCACTTGCAAATCCAACAAAATTTTCTTTTACTAACTTCCACTCCTCCTCTAAATAATAATAATAATAATAATAATAATAATAATAATAATAATAATAATAATAATAATAATAATAATAATAATAATAATAATAATAATGTAGAAATGAGAAGGGACAAAGGACTAAGGCAAGCAGGTGGTGAGAATTAGGAACGCAGGTCACCCGAAAAATTTTATTTGGATATCGTTACTTTAATCTTATAAGATTAAAAAATTAAACTATTTGAGAAAAATGTCGATTTCTATCAATTATCAGCCCTGTGTCATTTGCTGTTGAGGGAGGTAAGGAGATGTAATTGAAGAGAGAAAATATCCTAATAGCTTACGTATATAGAGATGACAGCCAGAGTATTACTGTAGAATAGTTATCCCATAAAATAAACACTTTTGAGGGAGTAAAGTTATTGGTAGGATGCTCAGTGGAAATAAAATGAAAGCAGATATTAAGACTATTATGGATAAATGTGATTAAAAAAGTGTTTTTATTGGAGAACGAATAATTCATGCAAAAGAATGGACAAACAAGAAAAGTGTCAATCAGTTAGTATTTGTAAGTTTCTATTTTGGGACCTAGAATTTTCTGTGAGATTGAATAAAAGAATGAAGGAAAATGTTTGGAAACATGAATGTGGAAATAGAAGAATTACTGCAAGTTCTTTGTTCAGACTGCATCTGTAAAGTTTAGAACGCTTCCATAAGACTAAAATTACTGCCAGATTTTTGCTCAAACAGCTTCTATAATGTTTAAAAAGTTTCCTGGATGAAATGTTACTGAATTCGGAATGCAATATAAAAAGAAAGAAAATTTAAAATGAAAAATTCCAGATCAATAGAATACAAATTAGTCTAAAATGGAAAACGAAATGAGACTGAAAGTAAGGTCTTGTTTGATATCACATGGGAGAAACATTACCCTATTTATGTGGTCTAGTGTGAAATACAGACAGGGGTAATAGATTCATTTGCAAGGGCATAAAATATGTTCGTGTTTGAGTTATACACAGTTTGATTAACAACGTTGGACAGTGTATATAGTGCTTGATCAGGGTCCTGTATCTTAAAGGTAATGCAACAAAGACAGTCATGATAATGAGTTAAATACTGGAATGATACCTCGAGAAGACACTTATTAAAGTAGTAAGGCAAGCAATTAGATGGACTGAGTCTTGTATATTATCACTATTATTATTACTTGCTGAGATACAACCCTATTTTATTGGGAAAACAGGATGCTATAAGCCCAGGGGCTCCAACCAGGAAAATAACCCAGTGAGGAAAGGATACAACGAAAAAATATTCTAAGAACAGCAACAACACCAACATAAGTATTTCCTATATAAACTATAAAAGTTTTAACAAAACAAGAGGAAGAGAAATTAGATAGAATAGTGTGCCCGAGTGTACCCTCAAGACAGTGGTAGGTGTTTGAGAAGACACACAATACCACTATTTGTAGGAATTAGATGGACAGACTACTTAACATATATCTAGGGTGAAGACAGTGGTAGGTGTTTGAGAAGTATATGAGAAAAATCTTGGATTCCTTTCAAGGATAAACCCTATATCATTTACTGTTTATCCTAATAATGGACGGAGAAGCATAGAAATGTTGAAGTGGGGGAGAAAAATGTAGAGATGAATGTGCTAAACATAAGCAAAACAGATCCTATGATGACTGGAAAGGAAGGATATCAAATAGAAGATAG
>NC_090727.1:62170769-62172033 GCF_036898095.1 Palaemon carinicauda | reverse complement strand
TATATATATATATATATATACATATATATACACACATTATATATATATATATATATATATATATGCTGTATATATATTATATATTTATACATATATATACATATATTAACGTGTTTTCAAAGAATATAAAATGACTGAAATTGACTCTGAAAACACTGGTAAAGGAGTACATGTTCCTTCCACGGAAATTAACGTGTTTACGAAGAATATAAAATGACTATGAAATTGTAACAATACCAGGAATACAGGATTTCCAAATAGAAATCATATTCTCAAACCACAAATATGTTCAAACCTTCCTCTAAATGAACAAGTACAATAATGTAGGACAATAACACATTTAAATTCTTAACACGTAATTAATGACACCATTTATGTTTTAATATATTCACGCTGTTAAGTAATGAAATAATCCCATTAATGTAAGAGCACTGTTTAATAATTACTTAATTATATTAATAGATCAAGACAATAAGTCAATTAGAACTATAATTCTAATTACATCAGTAATAGAATAATTATATCATGAATCATTCTAATTAATCAAATAAATCAGTAATTAAAGATCAAATGAACCAATAATACATAAAAGAATTCCTTGTATTGATACAATAAGACCGAATAATTAATAGAATTAATATAATACAGTACAGAGGAGCAAAGAGATTTTACAATTGAAAAAGTCAAAAATAAAAATTAACAAAACCTTCAACTCGTTATAACCAAGAAGCTTTCTTGCTTGAGGGTACAACTCGGGCACACTACTCTATCTAATTTATCTTCCTCTTGTTTTGTTAAAGTTATTATAGTTTATATAGGAAATATTTGTTTAGGTGCTGTTGCTGTTCTTAAAATATTTTATTTTCCCTGTTTCCTTTCCTAACTGGGCTATTTTTCCCTGTTGCATTCCTTGGGCTTATGGCATCCTGCTTTTTTCAAGTAGGGTTGTAGCTTAGCTATTAATAATAGTAATAAAAAGGGTCAATTTTCGTGGGACAGTTAGCAAACCATCAACTCACCTGTCACACCTTAATGAGAGGTAGATACTTCGACCTTGTGACTATCCGAGGACTTCATATGGTGTCTATGACCTCATAGAATAGGTTACGACGCTTCCCTGACCTTATACAAACACACACAGCCTGGACATACCTTAAAGGTTTGTACATTGCCAGGATCAACAAAGCTGTACTAGTCAGGGACACCTATCTTTGGTTGGTTTGCTCAGCGATCATACAAAAATCTCCTACCATCACTAAGCCGT
>NC_090727.1:62158269-62168269 GCF_036898095.1 Palaemon carinicauda | reverse complement strand
TCACTGGGCTATTTTCCCTTTTAGAACCCTCGGTCTTGTAGCATTCTGCTTTTCCAACTAGGGTTATAGCTTAGAAAGTAATAATAATAATAATAATAATAATAATAATAAGTCTTTTACTCTACTTATATGACTAGATAAAGGGAAACTCGTAGAAGCTACAGTATTTGCCCATTTAAGATAAATTTTCCATTTCCTATATATCAAATACCAAAAGAATCTTGTGGGGGGATTTTTGCCAAAATCCTAAGGTGTGATTAATAAAATTTCTAAGGGGAGATTTACCCAAAATTCCTGAGATATTTATCCCGAAATCTGGAGGAGTTAAACACAAATTCTGGGGATTTAACTACAAATCATGGGGAATTTAATCAAGATTCATGGGGGATTTAATCACGAATTCTGGGCAATTTAAACTATTATTCGGGGATTTAACCATATGCCCTGGGGGATTTAACAGCGAATCCTAGGTCTAACCCGAAATACTACGGGGATTTAACCACGAATTCTGGGGATTTAAGCCACGAATCCTTAGGAGATTTAACCATGAAACACATAAGGGGGGATTTAACCACAAGACATAAGGAAGATTTAGCAACGAAACATAAGGGGGATTTAACCACGAATTCTGGGGATTTAAGCCACGAATCCTTAGGAGATTTAACCATGAAACACAAAAGGGGGATTTAACCACAAGACATAAGGAAGATTTAGCAACGAAACATAAGGGGGATTTAACCACGAATTCTGGGGATTTAAGCCACGAATCCTTAGGAGATTTAACCATGAAACACATAAGGGGGATTTAACCACAAGACATAAGGAAGATTTAGCAACGAAACATAAGGGGGATTTAACCACGAATTCTGGGGATTTAAGTCACGAATCCTAAGGAGATTTAACCACGAAACATAAGGGGGATTTAAGCCATGAATACTAAGGAGATTTAATCACAAAACATAAGGGGATTTAACCACAAATTCTGGGGGATTTAACCCGACTTCTGGTATAAAACTATTTACAGTATAAAAATAACATTGCATCCTTCTTCAGCACCATGAAATTTAACATAATATACTGCTATATTATGCAAAGTTATTGTTTTCCTCTATTACTTTTTCATAATTTGAAACAATTTGCCACACGGGAAACGAGTTAATTATAAAAAAAAACTAGAGAATTATAAAAAAAAACTAGAGAATTATAAAAAACTACAGAATTATAAAAAAACTACAGAATCATATAAAAAAAACCTACAGAATTATAAATAAAAAAAAAACCTATCCTGTTTTCCTCACTAAACGACCTGGAACTGACATCGTCAACATAATCAACCAAACAAAAGTTCGTGATGCCAGCGTATATTTTGATATATATTCAAAATATATACCATATTAGAAATAATTACTCAAATTGTCCATAAAATATACAATTCACAAATAATGACACTTTTGAGTCATTCACTAAAAAAGGAAAACTTAGAATATTGTTTTGTAAACAATTAAAATATTTTTTTCCTTATGAAGACAAGACATTTTGGTAGAACAAATTGAGATTGTTTTAAAAAAAACAAAAATACCTCTGAAAACATTTTGAAACGAACAGTTAGTTCTCAAAAATAAAATTTTTTTACGTACGATATAAAAAGACTATAAATTGCTAATACAGACACTTCGAGATTTTCAAATAATTTATATAAGTCACAAATAGGCCTAAATGTTCAAAACTACCTCTAAATGAATAAGTATATTGATAATAAATGCACCTATAAAATTATAAAAATCAAACCATTTATGATTTAATCAATATATTCACACTTAATGACAGTACCATGGCCTTCCACTGTCTCGGGTTAAAGTTCTCTTGCTTGAGGGTACACTCGGGCACACTATTCTATCTTATTTCTCTTCTTGTTTTGTTAAAATTTTTATAGTTTATATAGGAAATATTTACTCTAATGTTGTTACTGTTCTTGAAATACTTAATTTTCCTTGTTTCCTTTCCTCACTGGGCTATTTTTCCTGTTGGGGCCCCTTAGCTTATAGCATCCTGCTTTTCCATTAATAATAATAATAATAATAATAATAATAATAATAATAATAATATAAGAGCACTGTTTAATAATGACTTAATTATATCAATACACTGAAAAAAAAACTTGATTTTCATTGGAAATTCTCCGTAAAATATATATTTCTCAGCCGTATTACGGTAAAATCCGGGTTGGTGACGGTAATATCACTCATTTACGTCAATATATCATTTTTTAAAACGATAAATATCTGGCAATATTTATTCTAGGATTTTTACCAGTTTACTTTAGGGTAAATTTCAAGCAATGTAAATGACGCTCGGAAAACATATATACCATCAGTATTAATTTCAATTTTAATAAAATTTCAATTACATCAGGAATATAATTTATATACGTTTAATAACCAGAATAAGTAAAATAAAAAAAAATACACCAGTAATATATAAATTGAATACACAAGAAATGGACATATCAGTTCGCTGTATTTATAAATTAACTAAATCCGATTAATTATTATAATTAGCACAAATCACCACAGAGCATAAAAAGATTTTACAATTGAAAAAGGCAAAACAAAATAAATAACTTCAACTCTAACCAACATTATTCGTGGATAAAAAAGTCTAAATTTCATGGTCCACTTTGTCCAACCTTCAACTCTCTCGCCTGTCAGTCACACCTTAATGACAGATATTCAATCCCTCGACTACCAGTAATATATATGAAGCTAATTAAATGTACATTATCGTGTTTATGACCTCATAGAATAGGTTACGATGTCTCAATGACTTTACACAGACATATAATCGAAGCAATCCTTTCTGAGTGGGGATACCTTAACGTGGTGAAAGGGTTTGCGTGTCGCCATGGTCAGTAAAGCTGTACTAGTCAGGGACACATATACTCGGTTGGTTTGCTCTGAGCGAAGACTAAAATCTCCTACCATTAATGAGCACTGGCCAGCATGATGATGAAAAAGGGCCAGACCCCAGACATGAATAAAGACATATATATATATATATATATATATATATATTATATATATATATATATATATATATATATATATATATATATGTATATATATATATATATATATATATATATATATATATATATATATATATATATATATATATATATATCACGCAGCCATTTCTAGTCCACTGCAGGACAAAGGCTTCAGAATTGACATCATTCATGTCTGGTGTCTGCCCAATTTTCATCACATTTCTTACATTTTAATCAAACCAACGTCTTATTAACATATAAAATGTCTACTTATTTCTATAGATTTCATAACTGTATAACTTACCAATTAATATATATATATATATATATATATATATATATATATATATATATATATATATATATATATATATATATATATATATATATAAATTCAAAATCAATTTCTAAATCTACCACTCAACTGACCTTTGATCTTCACTCCTTCAGGGCTCGTAGGGAAATGCTCTGAAAACCAGGAAATTTCCATCAGCCAATCATAGGCCTCCAACATAACCCCTTTGTAAGCCAGGCTTTCATTGGTTTAAACTTTCGTTCTTTGGCTAAGATGCTTAGAAGCTGTTTTCCTATTGGCTGGAGTCTTCCATTCAATTCTGATTTCAAAGGATATTTTTAAAACGAAATTATATCATGGCCAGTGACATATTCAGTAATATATTTGACAAATTAATGCTAAATTTATGACAATTAATATGCCAAGTTGGAAATTGGATGAAAGGAAACTTTAAAATTATAATAAATCGTAAAATTAAAGAACTGAAAGACCTTCTTGGCAAACAAGCAAACAAGGTGGTTGGTTCTTCCAAAGACAGATTCTGTATTTTGCATACAGAAAGTCACTGGCTGTAATCAATATATGTAATAACTTCAGTATTTTTGAGCCAATGAATTTAAAGGATGTAACAGAATTATTATGTTTTATAGTACAGTTTTGCTGGTCATGGCGATACAAAAATTATTTCACAACGTTAAGGTATATTCCCTTAAAAAGGATATATATATATATACACACACACACACACACATATATATATATATATATATATATATATATATATATATATATATATATACATACATAAATATATATATATATATATATATATATATATATATATACATACATAAATATATATATATATATATATATATATATACATACATAAATATATATATATATATATATATATATATATATATATATATATATATATATATATGTATATATATACATATATATATATATATATATATATATATATATATGCATGTGTATATAACATACATATATATATACATATATATATATATATATATATATATATATATATATATATATATATATATATATCCATCCATATACCAAGGCACTTCCCCCAATTTTGGGGGGTAGCCGACACCAACAATGAAACAAAACAAAAAGGGGACCTCTACTCTCTATGTTCCTTCAGCCTAATCAGGGACTCAACCGAGTTCAGCTGGTACTGCTAGGGTGCCACAGCCCAACCTTCCACATTTCTACCACAGATGAAGCTTCATAATGCTGACTCCCCTACTGCTGCTACCTCCGCGGTCATCTAAGGCACCGGAGGAAGCAGCAGGGCCTACTGGAACTGCGTCACAATCGCTCGCCATTCATTTCTATTTCTAGCACGCTCTCTTGCCTTTCTCACATCTATCCTCCTATCACCCAGAGCTTTCTTCACACCATCCATCCACCCAAACCTTGGCTTTCCTCTTGTACTTCTCCCATCAACTCTTGCATTCATCACCCTCTTTAGCAGACAACCATTTTCCATTCTCTCAACAAGGCCAAACCACCTCAACACATTCATATCCACTCTAGCCGCTAACTCATTTCTTACACCCGTTCTCTCCCTCACCACTTTGTTCCTAACCCTATCTACTCGAGATACACCAGCCATACTCCTTAGACACTTCATCTCAAACACATTCAATTTCTGTCTCTCCATCACTTTCATTCCCCACAACTCCGATCCATACATCACAGTTGGTACAATCACTTTCTAATATAGAACTCTCTTTACATTCATGCCCAACCCTCTATTTTTTACTACTCACTTAACTGCCCCCAACACTTTGCAACCTTCATTCACTCTCTGACGTACATCTGCTTCCACTCTACCATTTGCTGCAACAATAGACCCCAAGTACTTAAACTGATCCACCTCCTCAAGTAACTCTCCATTCAACATGACATTCAACCTTGCACCACCTTCCCTTCTCGTACATCTCATAACCTTACTCTTACCCACATTAACTCTCAACTTCCTTCTCTCACACACCCTTCCAAATTCTGTCACTAGTCGGTCAAGCTTCTCTTCTGTGTCTGCAACCAGTACAGTATCATCTGCAAACAACAACTGATTTACCTCCCATTCATGGTCATTCTCGTCTACCAGTTTTAATCCTCGTCCTAGCAGTCGAGTATTCACCTCTCTCACCACTCCATCAACATACAAGTTAAACAACCACGGCGACATCACACATCCGTATGAAAAGACTGAATAACTACTAGTAAATATATAAATTATACCAGATTGCTATATAGTTACCCAAAGTATTATTCTGATATATACCCTGATATCAATAATTAATATATAAGTGTATATATATATATATATATATATATAGAGAGAGAGAGAGAGAGAGAAGAGAGAGAGAGAGAGAGAGAGAGAGAGAGAGAGAGAGAGAGAGAGAGAGAGAGAGAGAGAATATTTGATGTCATTCGAAAGATCAGTGTTGGTGGCCTATTTGAAATATTGAAGTTGCTAATTACTTTGAAACTTTACTGCTCTAATAATATCAAGTTCTCTTGCTTGAGGGTACACTCGGACACACTATTCTATCTAATTTCTCTTCCTCTTGTTTTGTTAAAGTTTTTATAGTTTATATAGGAAGTTTTTGTTTTATTGTTGTTACTCTTTTTAAAATAATTTTCCCTGTTTCCTTTCCTCACTAGGCTATTTTCCCTGTTGGAGACCCTGGGTTTATAGTATCCTGCTTTTCCAACTAGGGTTATAGCTTAGCAAGTAATAATAATAATAATAATAATAATAATAATAATAATAATAATAATAATAATAATAATAATAATAATGATAGATGCAATTGGTGTTTAGCTTTACAATTAATATTTTTTGTTAAAACATCAGTCACTTTCTATATGAAATTTTATCCACATAGAGGATTTACCAGTGGCTATAATGGGAAATATAAGGATTATCATTATTATTATTATTATTATTATTATTATTATTACAAGCCATGCTATAACCCTAGTTGGAAAGATAAGATGCTATAAGCCGAAGGACTCCAACAAGGGAAATAGCCCAGTGAGGAAATGAAACAAGGAAATAAAACTACGAGTAAAGAATAAATAACCAGAATAAAATATTTCAAGAACAGTAACTACATTAAATTAGATCCTTCACATATAAACTATAAAAACTTAAAAAACACGAGAGGAAGTGAAATAAGATAGAATAGTGTGTCCGAGTGTACTCTCAAACAAGAGAACTGTAATCCAAGACAGTGGAAGGCCAGGGTGCAGAGGCTATGGCACTTCCCAATACTAGAGAATAATGGTTTGATTTTGGAGTGCCCTTCTCCTAGATGAGCTGCTAACTACTTTCAGCAAGACCATCATTCAAGTAGGCTACAATTTCACAACTGAACCAGAGTTAACTATTGAGAAAGTCAAGTAGATTAACTAGTTAAACACTGATCACCTCTATGTGATCTGGATTTAGTAGCCTGGTGACATAATCACCTATAAGTGACCTGGATATAGAGCTTGTTGACTTTGAAGACATTTCATGAACGGTTGTATTCACTCATGAAATTCTAACCAAATATTAAAAATGAAATTACTTTCTTCATCTGTTTTCTAAAGACTTAACATTCCATACCTCCTTATCAAGAAGAATGAACGGATAGGGTATAAATTGAGGTGTGTGTGTGAGGGGGGGCGGGTGTTACTGGCACCACCATCCTACCACCCCCTCCCTACCAACACCCCAATGACAGATGATTGACAGGTCTTGGACAAATCGTGGGAAGGTGTGAGACAATAATATTCCCCGAGAGGACTTGGAAGAAAGAACACAGAGAAATGCAAAGATTGGGACCAATGGTAAAATTATGAAAAAAGATTATGTTAATCAGTAATCACTTGCTAAAGACATATTCCTGTGAAAACAGTGCTGTAGTAACAGAATAAATGAAAAAAAAAAAAACAATGAAGTTTCTGTAACCACAGCCCTACACCCGAGAATCTGAGAAAATACGAGAATTTCTATAGGAAACACATTGATGCCACTGATACAGGCACGCACGCACGAACGCGCGCGCGCGCACACACACATAAAAACCAACCCAAAAATTTGATATATAACCCAATACTTATAACACCATTTTCAGGATAAAGATCAAACAAAAGATAGTTGAATGACGCTAAGAAGTGTATTAAACGCATAACTGTTTTGAATATTAATACATACAATGAAACACTTATTTCTCGACCTTTTGCTTAACCTTGACCTTTGACCTTAATATGTATTAATTGGCGTGAATTTTCATACACTCTAAGATGAACCAAGTTTGAAGTCTCTGTGACAACGATGTCCAAACTTATGGCTGATTACGTGAATTGGACATTTTGCTTGACCTTTGACATTGACCTTCCAAAATTTAATAATTTCCAGTTCTTACATAATAGTTAATCTGTGCAAGTTTCATTACTCTACGATTGAAATTAAGGCCAGGAAGCTGTTCACAAACAAACACACATGCTAACAAACACACCAAAAGGGGGTAAAACATAACCTTCCAACGTCGTTGGCGGAGGTAATAAATGTGTCAACAAACAAATGAATATTGTTTAGAAATACATAAAATAACAGACAAGGAATAACGGAACTGAATCGGTAGTATTCCCGCTGACCCAGACGAATGTGACAGAATTCGAGAGTAAAGTAGATGGTGTCAGAGAATCCTGGGAAATGAAATCAGAAAAAGTGACAGGGCTGAACTGGCCATTAAGCACGTGTCATTCATGCGTTGTTAGGCGAACTTAGATCTGCAGACAGAACGAGGCAAAATCTATTTGCTGACAAAGGGAATGAAAGCGGTTGGAAACTCATGAATAAAACAAGTGTTCACATTGGCACCATCGGAAGTGGTTGTGCTGCTCCACTTCGTGCCCCTTCATGTGTTGACGCTGTTAATTAAAATGCCACATTTGACTCCACTCACAGCTTGTTCTAGCAAGCCAGTTGAAACTTAGTTGCTTCCTATACTGTTAAGGTGAGCTATATTACTACCCAGTGCGTCCTGCTACTATTATACTATAGTGTTTTGGCCCAAGGCATGAGGTCCTTTCATGGATTATTGGTCTTCCGTAGTTCTCTATTCATGGTCACCTCTTTTAGATCTTGGTACCTTCTCCCTCCTTCCCTCCCGTCAGGTCTTGCGGTCTCTCAAACTTATATTCAACACCCTCCTCCTCCTCCTCCATATCCACATTTTGAATCCTTGGCAGAGGCTTCTTGTCTGTTGCTTTTATAGTCCAGGTTTTCAGAACTGTATAATGCTATACCCCATGTGAAACATTTTACAAATCCTTTCTTCAGTTCCAGTTTAAGTTTTCCCGTCATTATTATTATTATTATTATTATTATTAACCAAGAGCCATGAAACCTATTGCGCCGAGAAGGGGAGCAAGATACACATTCATTGTTTAAAGATGAACACCAATAGCTATAACTTATGTTTTTACTTCCCCTGAACTGAATGTAGTAATTATTGAAGAACATTGAAATAATAAAACAAATTTAAAATACCTTCGAATCTATATATTTTCTTTTAATCGTATCAAAAAGTGAACTACCATACTATTCCTTTGAACACAAAACAAATCAGTTGAAAAAATCTATAGTAAATGTATATCTGACCTGAAGGATTAATTTTCACAACAGGTGTCGAAAAGAATTAGTAAATTAACCCTAATATGGTATTAATCAATCTTGGCATTGGTTTGGGTTTGGTTTGGTTTGGGTTTGGGTTTGGCTTGGCTTTAGTTTAGGGGTTTGGTTTTAGTTGGTTTTGGTTTGGTTTGGTTTTGATTGGGTTTGGGTTTGGCTTGGTTTTAGTTTAATGGTTTGGTTTTGTTTTTTGTTTGGTGGTTTGGTTTTGGTTTTGTTTTAGTTTGGTGGTTTGGTTAGGTTTTGATTGGGTTTGGGCTTGGCTTGGCTTTAGTTTAGGGGTTTGGTTTTAGTTTGGTGGTTTGGTTTGGTTTTAGTTTGGTGGTTTGGTTTAGTTTTGATTGGGTTTGGGTTTGGCTTGGTTTTAGTTTAATGGTTTGGTTTTGTTTTTTGTTTGGTGGTTTGGTTTTGGTTTTGTTTTAGTTTGGTGGTTTGGTTAGGTTTTGATTGGGTTTGGGCTTGGCTTGGTTTTAGTTTAGTGGTTTGGTTTTGGTTTTGTTTTGTTTTTTGTTTGGTGGTTTGGTTTTGGTTTTGTTTTAGTTTGGTGGTTTGGTTTGGTTTGATTGGGTTTGGGTTTGGCTTGGTTTTAGTTTAGTGGTTTGGTTTTGTTTTTTGTTTGGTGGTTTGGTTTTGGTTTTGTTTCTAGTTTGGTGGTTTGGTTTGGTTTTGATTGGGTTTGGGTTTGGCTTGATTTTAGTTTAGTGGTTTGGTTTTGTTTTTTGTTTGGTGGTTTGGTTTTGGTTTTGTTTTAGTTTGGTGGTTTGGTTTGGTTTTGATTGGGTTTGGGTTTGGATTGGTTTTAGGTTAGTGGTTTGGTTTTGGTTTTGTTTTGTTTTTTGTTTGGTGGTTTGGTTTTGGTTTTGTTTTAGTTTGGTGGTTTGGTTTGGTTTTGATTGGGTTTGGGTTTGGCTTGGTTTTAGTTTAGTGG
>NC_090727.1:62150769-62153269 GCF_036898095.1 Palaemon carinicauda | reverse complement strand
TTTTAGGGCTTTATTTCTCGCCCTCCACCAGACACTAAGAGTCTGTTCAGGCGGGCCTTGATGTGTGAAAAATAATTTCTTTCCAGTTTATATTTTGCTCTGTATCTTATCAGATATTTCGCTAGCATTTGTATTCAGGCTTAATAGTTTTTCAGATCACTATTATAACACTTTCTAAAAAGATAAGTCTTCAGGTTTTTGTGTGTATCATTTATCAATTCATGATTAGTTTTACTTACATTGAGTTGTATTCATATGATATAAGAAAATACATTTTATGTACTTCGTCTGAATATTCGGCCATTCTGATTACAGTTCCTTACGAATATTACATAAAAAAACAATGTCAGGTTGTTAAAATACTCCAAAATAAGACAGTAAGTTTATAAGGTGTTACAACCAGAAATAGAAAATCCCAATATCGAGTAATCTGCGCTGAATTAAAGTTAATTCTAATAGCCAGTCCTTCTCCATCATGAGGCTCAATACTACACAGTATTCTAGAAATTTTATTCCAGCTGTGACCAAGATGTGGAATGATCTTCCTAATCGGGTAGTTGAATCAGTAGAACTTCAAAAGTTCAAAGTTGGAGCAAATGTTTTTATGTTGAACAGGCTGACATGAGTCTTTTTATTGTTTATATATGACATATCTGTTTTGACGTTGTTACTGTTTTTAGAATGATTTATTGTTAATTTCTTCGTCATTTATTTATTTCCTTTCCTCACTGGTCTATTTTAACAGTTCTATGCTAGAGTAAACTTTGTTACAGTATTAGATTTGACTGAGCCTCTTGCTTGAGGGTAACACTCGGACACACTATTCAATCATTTCTCCTGTTTTTGAAGTTTGAAGTTAATATTCTTATTTCCTTTTAATTGGTTATCACTTCGCTTATAGTTTATTTCCTGTCCTCACTGGACTATTTGTCCTTGTTGGATATTTTGGGCTTTTATCATCTTTCTTTTCCAACTGGAGATGTAACTTAGCTAGTAATAATACAAATTTGGCTCCAAAGAGATTAACGAGCCAAATTATTTAGCATTGAGGCATAGGCTGTCGGCGTGGTGTGTCTGGTCATTCCTTAGACAATCTTAAGTGGTGGCCTGTTGATAACGTCTTTGCCTAATGAACGCCAGACTGGGGTTCGAGTCCCACTACATTCGTTAGTTTCTTTGGTCGATGCAACCTCACCATCCTTGTGAGCTAAGAATGGGGTGTTTGAGGGAGCCTATAGGTCTACCTGCTGAGTCATCAGCAGCCATTGCCTGACCCTCCTTGGTCTTAACTTGGCGAGGGGGCATGGGCGCTGATCATATGTTTACATGGTCAGTCTCTAGGGCATTGTCCTGCTTGCTAGGGCAATGGCAATATCCCTTGTCTTTAAACCTTTCAATGCCCAATTGGATCAACAGCTGCTAAAGACAGACTGCAATACGACATTGTTCCTTTGGGTTGTAGTGAGAGATGGTCTCCCTATAGGCCTATAAGGGCTGAGTGACATAAGAAACAAAGGGATTGGGCTTTTAAATCAACACTTATGGCAACCACTGTTAGTTGTTATAGTCTTATGATTATACGACTTCAATTAGTAACACTCCGAAATCAAACCATTGTTCTCTAGTCTTGGGTAGTGCCATTGCCTCTATACCATGGCCTTGCTCTGTCTTGGATTAGAGTTCTCTTGCTTGAGGGTACACTCGGGTACACTGTTCTATCTTATTTCTCTTCTTGTTTTGTTAAAGTTTTTATAGTTTATATAGAAATATTTTTTTTCTAATACTGTTATTAAAACATTTAATTTTAATTTATGATTACTTTTCTTGTATCCACATTTCCTTTCCTCACAGGGCTATTTTCCCTGTTGGAATTAAAATGACAGTCTTTTACTCTACTTATATGACTAGCTAAAGGGAAACTCGTAGAAGCTACAGAATTTGCCCCTTTAAGATAAATTTTCCACTTCTTATATATCAAATACCAAAAGAATTGACTTTCTAGTGCAAGAATATTTCTCTATTCTAGTGTAATTAAAATTTCATATTAGTAAAATCTCACACAGAAAAATTAAGCGAATAAACTTTCTATAGGTCGTTCAAAACTATACACTACGACTAGATTTGTGCCCAGGAAGGTGTTCACACACAAACAAAACACAAACAGGGGGTAAAACATAACCTCCTTCCAACTTCGATGTGCAAGATATCCACAATTACGTAAATCAACATGAGAAATAATTAATGATTTGCAAATGAACTAAAATTATAAATAAAACTATAGAAATATCACGTTAAGACGTCATGAGAGTTTCAAACTAACCGATCGTAGATCGACGGCCTTTTCACCGAAGAAAAATCTATTAACTAATCGCATAATAGATTCATAAATTGCATCCAGATGAATCATATTATGTAAATGAATCATGAAAAATATATAAAATTACGAAAATAAAGTAAAACTAAGCGTGGAGGAAGAAAATAAGATATGGGGAAAATCAGG
>NC_090727.1:62130769-62145769 GCF_036898095.1 Palaemon carinicauda | reverse complement strand
GTCATTAAAGAGAAATAAGATTTTTCCTAGATACCGTCAAATTAAAAAAAACATTTATTTGCTAACATATAAATGAGTTTGTTAACACTTTTATTGGTTAGTCTTACTCATGTCGTTACACTAATAATAATCATCTTATAAACTGGTTAGCTAGCTTATTAGTCCCATTATTCAATTTAAATTCCTCACCTGAAGGAAAAAGACCCTATTTTTTTTCACCTGAAGATAAGCGACCCCAGCGTGTGTTGGGGTCCCCAATCTTCAGGTGATCCGCATGAAGTGCCCACTTATTCCAATAAAATACTAATTTGCATGAAGCACTTAATAAATACCAATTATCTTAAATCCAATCTCAAATTTTCCATCTAACCACAGAATTCTCCAATCATCTTTACAACAAAGTTAAGAAAAAAATAACTATCTTTTCCCGCCTTCGTCTGTGCACTCTCATGTCACGAATCTTACCAACTAGGCATTACTGCAACTGAGTGGTTTGGAAAGTCTTTACCCATATACCAATACCCTTGGCAGTAAGGAAGAGTTGGCAGTTCTTAATAGTCTTGAAACCTATACGCTCATCCCCTACACATCTACTGTCCAAATCCATTGAATTACATCCTAAGACGTAAAGCTGTTCAGTTTCATTGTATGGTTAAACTATGGATTAGAACAGTGGTTCCCAACCTGGGGGAAATTTCCCCCTGGGGGGAAATTTGAAGCTTCCAGGGGGGAAATAATTACACTACCTACTAACTAAAACAAGCGGAAAATGTCCACATAGTATGTGCAGCAATTCGTTGTTAGCCATTCAATTGTGATATGATCATATCATTTCTCACTGACATGATATTCAAGGGGAGAATTGGAATATTATGCCCATTTCTGAGGCAGGCGAGTGGGCATGAGGGCTGGGCGGGGCATGAAGGGGGAAATCTGGATGGTTGAACTGGGTGCAGGGGGGAAATGACAGAAAAAAGGTTGGGAACCACTGAATTAGAATCTCTTGCCTAATTGTAATAATACATTAGCGAATCTATCCTACATCAAGCAATAAACCTGTTGCCATAAAAACCAAGAGATAGATATGATATAAATCCATTGGACATGCAGCTAACTGTTAACATTTATATTTATCCAATGAATAATCGATTATAGTTAAAAGATTGACTATAGTGTCACACCTTTAACACATGGTTTTAACACAATCCACTGAATACAAATGCTGATGTATTGGCTACCCCATGCAGCAGCAGCAGTAGCCTCAAAATATTCAACCTATCGTGCCATAACACCCAGACGAAGTTACTCTACTAACAACAAACGTTCCTATATTATTATTATTATTATTATTATTAGTAGTAGTAGTAGTAGTAGTAGTAGTAGTAGTAGTAGTATTAGTAGTAGTGGTAGTAGTAGCTGCTAAGCTACAACCCTAGTTCGAAAAGCAAGGTGCTATATGCCCTAGGGCTCCAACAGGGAAAATAGCACATTGAGGAAAGGAAATAAGGGAAATACAAGATAAGTAACTAACAAGCAATATAAAATATTTTAAGAACAGCAACAACACCAAAATAAATATTTCCTATGTAACTAAAAAGATTTTTAACAAAACAAGAGGAGGAGAAATTAGATAGAATAGTGTGCCAGTGCCAGTGTGTACCCTCAAGCAAGAGATCTCTACCCCAAGCTAGTGAAAGACACCATGGTACAGAGTCTATGGCACTATCCAACAACAATCCTGTTACACAACTTGAGACGTCTCTACAGTAACGAAAACCTCTGGGTAATTTACACACATTCAAATGCTTAATTATAATCAACAAATGTTCATGAAAAAAGATCAAATCTGATATATACCTAATGGCAGATCAACCCTCTTCACTAAGAAATAAAAATAGAAGATATATGATCAGTGCAAAGCTAGACTAAATGGCACACAAGATCTTGAAATTAAAGATAACCAAGACAAACTTTATACAAATTAATATCAAAGAAAACCAAGTTTGGTGAAGAGAACCATGTACACAGTTATTATAGTATAGCAATTTAATTCGGATCAAATACCAAAGACATTACATAAATGTACAGTTTTTTCAAAATATACACCAGAACTACAATAGCCCTAACACTATCTATTAAAAAAACCCGTATTTTTAATAGAAAATTCTCCGTAAAAAAATATGCTGTTCTCAGCCGTAATTCAGTAAAATACAGGTGACTGTAATTTATACCCTACTTTGTTATTATCTTATAAGGTTTGTGAGCCTAATATCACTCTATACGTCAATATATTTATCTTCAAGACGACAAATGCCTGGCAACATTTATTCCAGGATTTTTACCATCTTTAATGCGAATTTTCAACAGTATATAGTCCACTTGGGAGCCAAATGCTACCTCGCACTGATGGTCTCACAAACACTTTCGAATCAGGAATTAGATATTTGATTTGTTCTCAATTATCAATGGCTAAAGAAATTTACTACTGGGTTTGTTCTCATCTTAAATACTATCCGTGATTAAACTTTACAATAGTCCATTATCTTTTGATGTTAAAAGTCTCCTTGAGTTTGATCTCCAATGAAGCAGTTAGAAGCTCTTCGTCCGTGACACCCAGATTAGAACAGCTAAATACAAAATTAAAAGTCACTAAAAATTGCTTAATGTTTTGGCACATTCACACATGTGCAATGAACTAGAAAATACAGCATTATTGTTTGATCTTTCTTGGAGAATCCCAAATAGAATTCCTCCTATCCTATTTACATCGTATCCTATGTATATCGTATCCTATACAGAACCAATTTGGAGTCTCCTGCTCATGTACACCATAGACTACAACATGTACATCGTAGATTAAGTTTAAGTTTATAGGAGTAATGTATATAACAAATATAGATTTTACCTTTCTACTTATCACTCATGTTCATGACGTCAACATCTAAATTTAATATGTTTATCTTACTTCTCTTAAGTCAATTATGATAAATACACCGATTCCGTTGACGAATTCAATAAATTGAGCAGTGTTCAACCTAAAGACCAAATGGAAACCATCATCTAATTCTCACATTTAAAACAAGGGACATTTAGATCCTCTATCACCAGCAAATTACAAAAAAAAAAAAAAAAAAAAAAAAAAAAAAAAAAAAAAAAAATCATGCCTACATATTTGTTCGTCCACAATCAGAGTTCCTGAGCTGTCCAACTTCTGAAATCTCTAGGTTGAGAGAGAGAGAGAGAGAGAGAGAGAGAGAGAGAGAGAGAGAGAGAGAGAGAGAGAGAGAGAGAGAGAGAGAGAGAGAGAGGCAGTTACATGGCAGGGGTTAGTTTATATACCAGGCATATGCCAAATAACTACCTGTTCGTAATTAGAACTTATCAAATAATTCTACAAAATTCTTTCATCTTCAATCACAATATAGTAAAAGGATAGGCATTTTATATATTCTATATCCAACGAAGATTCATAGATTCTTTCAAATACGAATCATCTTTCATAATTAGGATTAAGGTTTTTGTGGAATGTTAGTTTGGGCATTTAAACTATTGATTGGGAAATTTGGTTGTCAGGAACTATTCCTCGAGTTGACGACTTCACAAAACAAGATGGCAGGTAGAAATTCCTTCCTTAAACTTCAAATATTCACCTTATTCGCATCATTAAGCTTATCTAAAGTTGATTACTTATTAGTTTACTTGAAATCCGCCTTTACTTGAAACACTAAGGGGAAAAAAATCTTATCTAGTTATTTAGTTTAACTTTCAATGCTTGGGCTCGCTCTTAAAGTAATTATGTCCAAGTTAAACTTTTAATTTCTCAACAAAGGCTTCCTTTGATACTTTTAGTTCAATTCAAAATGCTACTAATCTTGCAACATTTTTTTTCCTGTCATGAAAATCAGAATGTCACTTAGTGGTAGGAGACGAAACGTCCTCACTCGTCAAATCAAGGGAAATATCAGTTGACAGAAAACCTGTCTACTTCTCCAATAGAATACTGAAAGATGACTGCTCATTTCCACACTAAATGCTTGCCTACATGTTTTGCCATTTAGATGAGTAATAAGTTACCAATATAATGTATACAGTCCAAGGGTAATCAATGCATTATTACTGGCTACATGTTAGGGCATTCAAATAAAACTTGGACAAGTAAATAATAAGAGATATTGATCATTACACCATGATATCAACTGTGCTCCTATATTGCATGCTTTCTTACCAATTATACTATTATTATTATCATTATTAATATTATCACTTGCTAAGCTACAACCCTAGTTGGAAAAACAAGATGCCCTTGGACTTGTAAGCCCAAGGGCTACATCAGGGAAAACAGCCCAGCGAGGAAAAAGAAATAAGAAATTAGATAAATGACTGGAAGTGTTTTTACGCTTACACTGAGCTAACAAACAAACTCTCTATTATTGTCGGTATATTTAACTATTCTCATATCAAAAGACACTTGAGAAAAGCCAAGGAAATCCTACCTGCATTAATACAACTTACTTTTACTTTTAGGGGTTTATTTCTCGCCCTCCACCAGACACTAAAAGTCTGTTCAGGCGGGCCTTGGTGTGTGAAAATAATTTCTTTCCAGTTTGTTTTTCTCTGTATCGTTATCAGTTATTCCACTAGCATTTGTATTCAGGCTTAATAGTTTTCTGATCACTATTATAACACTTTCCAAAGAGATAAGACTTCAGGTTTTTGTGTGTATCATTTATCAATTCACGATTAGTTTTACTTACATTGAGTTGTATTCATATGATATAAGAAAAGACATCTAATGTACTTCGCCTGCATATTCGGCCATTCTGATTACAGTTCCTTACGAATATTACATAAAAAAACAATGTCAGGTTGTTAAAATACTCCAAAATAAGACAGTAAGTTTAACGGGTGTATTACAGTCAGAAATAGAAAATCCCCAATATCGATTAATCTGCGCTGAATTAAAGTTAATTCTAATAGCCAGGCCTTCTCCATCATGAGGCTCAATACTACACAGTATTCTAGAATTTTTATTCCAGCTGTGACCAAGATGTGGAATGATCTTCCTAATCGGGTAGTTGAATCAGTAGAAGTTCAAAAGTTCAAAGTTGAAGCAAATGTTTTTATGTTGAATTGGCTCACAGAAGTCTTTTTATTGTTTATATATGACATATCTGTTTTTGACGTTGTTACTGTTTTTAGAATGATTTATTGTTAATTTGTTCATCATTTATTTATTTCCTTTCCTCACTGGGCTATTTTAACAGTTCTATGCTAGAGTAAACTTTGTTACAGTATTAGATTTGACTGAGCCTCTTGCTTAAGGGTAACACTCGGACACGCTATTCTATCATTTCTCCTGTTTTTGTTTTTTTGAAGTTTGAAGTTGAAATTCTTAAAATATTTCATTTTAATTGGTTATTACTTCGTTTATAGTTTATTTTCTGTCCTCACTGGACTATTTTTCCTTGTTGGATTCTTTGGGCTTGTATCATCTTTCTTTTCCAACTGGAGATGTAACTTACTATGAGATTCAGGGCCTCTGTAACACTTTTTCCGCAATAATTTTTTATCTATGAATTTCATAAATATAACGCTTATTCAGAATGCACATTATATCTACACATAAATTTTGACTATATTCTGCATTACGTAGGTTGAATAAATTCGGTACTTGTAATGTAAAAGTGACGTTTTTTGAAAACGGGCCAACTTACTCAGAAAAAAGGTTTCGAACGCACTCGTTACGTAACTTATGACGGCATTTCTTCTCTCTTTCTCGATCGATGATTGGCTATACGTAACGAAGGCTATACCTCTGCCAACAATGACACAAAAGTTGAAATAAAAGCAAAGCAGTACACCTTTATGAACTCTGAAACCTCACCACTGATAACTGTCATAATGAACAAACCAAGAAAATATGTTAATACATACAAAAACACTTCGATTATTAGTCTAACTCCCAAAATAAGTTTCCTAAGAAATTACAGTCTACTTTATAGGTCACAATCAGATTGACAAGGTGTAGGGAATAGTTAGTAATTTTCAAAAACGTAGTAGACAAGCTTGATTTGATAACTGCTATATCCAATGTCAAGCATTTTTTATTTATTGTCTATCTACCTACCTATTTACTGTTAAAAAAAAAAGCTGGTACTGCATTTTGGCTTTAATTGTCGTTAGAATGATGACTTCATGAGGCTCCACCCACTTTGGCTTCGATATAATTCAGGATAACACTGAAGGCTATCATGGGCACTGTTGGATCAGAAAACTTAAATTCTGGCAATAAAAACTCATTTCTCGAGTAGTTGTAAGAAGTGTTAAATGATCCTCAAGGATCCCAGCAGTTGGCATAAACGTTTAATTCATGTATACTACTGTTGCGGCACTACTGCTACAGTAGTATTACTACGCTAGCATAGATACCCCACCCACATTTATGCATCGTTCCGCCATTCATAAAGTCTTTGTCATGTTTTTTCACTGTGCAATAAGCCATGGCCTCCTCAGAAATTAGGTTAAAAATTAGATGATAGGTTATTTCATTAAGCTGACAAATTATGGCAACTGGGTATGTTATTGCCGATGTTGAAGCTAAAGATAAAGTTCATTCCTTCATTGCATTATCATCTTTACTACTATTTGTTTTGCTACATGTAGTAATTATTTTAAAGGGTAAATGAATTATGTTCACATTACTTCTATAAATTCACATTAGATGTACAAATAAAACTCTTAAAACTATTCATGATTTATTTACAAAATGCAGTCATGCCCAAAACAGCCAACACGGTCGTACGGCCTAAGAAGAAAATAAAAATGATATCGGATGATCCGTTGGTCTGATGGAGATTTTAGCAAAAAAATCTTATTTTAACAAAAATAGTTATATAAAGACTGTTTATATACAATCTCTCTCTTCCTCCCTCTCTTGGTGGCATAGTGAATAGTTAATGGAAATGTTCAAAAGCCTGAATGACATTACAAGTATTATAATCATGTTACGGTAAATTTAAATCAGACCATAAACATTTGATTTAAACTAGAAACTGAATAATTACCTATTCAGGCTATAGTAAATATGGCCAAGGGCTTACTCTTGACTGTATAAAGTTGCAAGTCGTAAGACAAATGCAGTTTTGCAACCACGGGGGCAATTCCAAATCCTGTTAGCCATTCTTGAATGTTATGGGTTTCAGAGCCGATGGAACAAGGTGAATGGGTGTCTGGTGGATGGGCGGGGCAAAATTTTGTCAAAAGGTGTTTACATTGCTTACGTAATGAATGTTTTCGACTCTTGGCTCGTTATCACTGGCCATGGCGTCGGCTAGATCATTTTTACTCTATAAAAATTAAAACTATCAGGTTTAGGTTATTGATAATGCTGACAAAATTTGTGTGTGGTTGTAAAATATACAAATGTCAACTTTCAGCTACATTCGATGCTTTGATAAGGAGCAAAGTCCAAAAAACCGTGTTACAGAGGCCCTGAATCTCATAGTAGCTAGTAATAATAATAAAATGGTTCTATAGAGATTACGAGCCAAATTATTTAGCAATGAAGCATAAGCTATGCACCTGGTCATTCCTAAGCCAATCTTATGTGCCGGACTCAAACTTGTTAGTTCCTTTGGTCGCTGCAACCTCACCATCCTTGTGAGCTGAGGATGGGGTGTTTGAGGAGCCTATAGGTCTACCTGCTGAGTCATCAGTAGCCATTGCCTGACCCACCTTGGTCTTAACTTGGCGAGGGGGCTTGGGCGCTGATCATATGTATATAATATATTCAGTCTCTAGAGCATTGTCCTGCTTGCTAGGGCAATGTCAATATCCCTTGTCTTTAAACCTTTCAATGCCCAATTGAATCAACAGCTGTTAAAGACAGACTACAATACGACATTGTTCCTTTGGGTCGTAGTGAGAGATGGTCTCCCTATAGGCCTATAAGGGGTGAGTGACATAAGAAACAAAGGGATTGGGCTTTTAAATTAACACTTATGGCAACCACTGTTAGTTATTATAGTCTTATGATTATAAGACTTCAATTAGTAACACTCCGAAATCAAACCATTGTTCTCTAGTCTTGGGTAGTGCCATGGCCTTGCACTGTCTTGGGTTAGAGTTCTCTTGCTTGAGGGTACACTCGGGCACACTGTTCTATCTTATTTCTCTTCCTCTAGTTTTGCTGAAGTTTTTATAGTTTATTTTAATTGTTAATTACTTTTCTTAGTTTCCTTGTTACCTTTCCTCACTGGGCTATTTTCCCTATTGGAGCCCCTGGGCTTATTGCATCCTGCTTTTATAACTAGGGTTGTAGCTTAGCAAGAAATAATAATAATAATAATAATAATAATAATACATATTAGACTTTCCCAATGCCAAAATGTAAAACCAAATTCGACTTGCAAACAGCTTCTTGGAAGCTATTCAGTTTGAAGTCGAGGACCTTCTGTAATCCACAAACCTTGCAACCACTCTTCGCTGACTGGTGAAAGACACATTGTAGGGAGACTTTTGCAACGTATTATCAAATAATAATTATCAAATATATTCGATAGTAAGGTGTTCATTAATTAGTTCAATTTCTTGAGCATGTGCTTCACAAACTTGTTTAAATGAGAGAGAGAGAGAGAGAGAGAGAGAGAGAGAGAGAGAGAGAGAGAGAGAGAGAGAGAGAGAGAGAGAGAGAGAGAGAGAGAGAGGGGCCACATGTAAACGTGGTGAAAACTATGAAATATTTTGAATGATATTCAAACAAACTAGCTAAGGCAGATATCAAAAGTACCTCAGACTTTCTAATGGAAATATACAATAAAGACACAAAAAAATTTTTTTATTGAGTCCCCAAGTAGAGGTCTAATATAATCAAGTCTGATATGCCACGAAATTTTCTTTCCTTGGAGTGCCGGAAGGAGATTTGACCATCACTAATACTGAAGGAGAAGCTATGATAATAAGAGAAGACAATGAAAGATCAATCAAATCCTTAAGAAACTACAACAAGATGACACACACATAGAAGACGTAAGCCGTTTGGGGAAACCCACAACAAACAGAAATAAGAGTCATGATCGCTAAACTCCAATCTAAGGCAGATCAGGATCGAATACTTGAAGCAGCATCTACTGTCAAAACGACAGGCAGTGGTTTTAATGGAATATTCATAAAGAAAGATGTTTCTCCACTGGTCAGAAAGGAATTCATTAAGTTAAAGGAAGTGGAAAGAAGGGAAAACCAAGGCTAAACTGTTAACTACGACTCAAGTCGACGAGAAGTCCTTGTAAATAGTAGAGTTGTTGATTATTTTAGACCTTCGTTTTTTATGTAAAGGGGGTAAAGATAGCAATTAAATTATGTTCTTGGAACATTAATGGTAATGTTTCTATGTTAGATAGCCTAATAGGTACTCTAATAGACAATGATATTGTATTTTTGCAGTAATTAAAGACGAGTTATCCATTCTCTGTGCTTATAAAAAGCTACCTTTTTTGAAGAATCATGTTTATGATGTAAAAGAACTAAAAGACCAAGATTGGTTTCGCCTCCGTCCTCTTCCTGACCTCTTTACATTCCTCCCCATGATTCCCTTTACAACAGTAATTGCAGTTTCTCATTCATTCAAGAACAAGTATGAGTATTAATAATGGGTGACTTGAACACACGTCTTGGGTCTCTTGAATATTTTAATGATCCCCAGTGATTCCGTTATAGTAGGAATCCTGACGTAACTGTGAATAACCCTGGTAGAGTAATGAGAGAGATTTCTAAAAGTTTAAACCTAACACCAATAAACCATCTAATCAAGGGTTCTCTGGGGGCGGGAGGAGGCCTGATCTATAGACAGGGGTCTCAGTGGAGAAGTCAAATTGACTGGGCATTTTGTTATCAAGATTATTTAACTGCTGTTAAAAATGTCTATATTTGGTATTCATATAATTTTCCATCAAACCATGTTCCCATTGGTTTAGAAATTGAAACTGATTTTTGTGCTTCGTCTTTACTAGTTGAAAGATCTAAATTACTTGTAACCCTTCCTAAGAATAACAGTTTACTATTACGAAAACCCATTGCATTTAGGTATCAGGTGAAAATTTCAAAATGTGTTGAAGTATTGTAAGGAATATGATATGAAGGTTAACAACAAAAAGACCAAGCTAATGTGCATTAACGTCAAGGACCCCAACCCTCTCGTTTTTAATGAAATAACGGTAGAACTTTGTGACAAATATACTTATTTAGGCAATCAGATCATGAATGCTCCAATATACAAACAGGTCGAAGGGCATATTAAAACGCATTCAAAGAGCTTGCGGAAGCTCCAGTCCTTTGTATCTAAAATTATTGGTGCTCCTTTTTGTGTGAAAAGAAAGGTCTGGTCTGCAGGATTAAATAGTTCAAGTTTTTCTGGGTCTGAGACTTGGATGTCATCTAACTAGAAAGCTGCTTACATGAGTAGTTTGCGTGACCTCCCAAATGTCAGAAAAAACAGTCTGCTTTCACTTAGTGTAATTAGCATCCAGAGAACCAAGTGCAACAGCATTTATCACGAAAAAACAGCTAAACTATTAGGAAAATTTCGTTCTCGACCAGACTATGACTGGAGTTACTTTACTACCGTCATAAATAAGGCCATAGAAGTACAGTCTGCGATGGGCATCTACATCGACCAGTTACAGACAACCCAAGAGGATCCAATTTTAGACGAAAAGCAAACACTAAAAACCCACGTGAAAAACAACTTCGAGTCAACTCGACGGATGACTTACAAACAGCTCAACCCACATCTAGTGTCTCCAACATTGTACAAGAAGGACGAGATTGGACGATAGTCAAGAATTCCCCGAGAGGAACGCCTTTGCCCCTGTGGATCTGTGCAGGATGAGATCCATGTCATCTTGAACTGCCCTTCGTTCTTCCATGTTAGAGAAAATTTTGTAGGGATTGACTTTAATTCCTTTGAGGATTGCATGAACTGTAATGACGAACGGGAGCTATGTAAATATATATTCATTGAAACCCAACCTATTACTCAGTATAACTATGAATAACTGTAAGCACTTTAAATGTTTTTCTCCATATGTTGCAATGTAATTTTTGTTTGATCCAAGGTTAGGTCTACATTTAAGAGTTCATTAGAGCCAATAAAAAAGTTAAAGATTATAATGAACAATCATTAGTTAATTTAGGATCTTTACCCCTTATTTGATTTACCGAAAATGAAATGTATAGGCGCATCTGTAAAAAAAAATGTAATAATTATTGTCAGTAAATAACTAACTATTTACGTAACTCGTGTATTTGAAATTGTATCATTATAGTCCCTCGTCAGGCTGTGAGTAGGGTAGAGAGGAAAGGTCCCCCATTTCTTTTCTTTTTTTTTAATTTGTTTGATGTCAGCTACCCCCCCAAAATTGGGGGAGGTGTCTTGGTATATATATAGATAGATCATTATAGCCACGAGTGTACGTCTATGCGTATGGCAGTACATCCGTTGCTTCCACACACAAAATCATTCTAATTTGTTAGTGTAAAATAAAATACAAATTTCTTCTTTTCGCTGACGGCAAAGTCTTAACAACAAAAAGTCACAGATGAAACATTGTCTCCATGCCAGGTTCTCTTCTTCTTTTACTTAAACCTTTCAATTGGTGTGAAAAGAACCTGCATCTGGAGGAGAAGGAGGGACAAGAAGACTTAGGAAGGTGAGTAGGATGGAGAGGAGGGAGGGAAGGGGGGAGGAGGTTTTTCTCATTTTAAATAGAGTGATCAGGCAGTTACCCAAGAGGAAAAAAAAAATCCTGAGCTCCATTGTATACGTGCAAGTTACTTCAAGTGTTTCCCCAAAGACGTGAGGCTATTCTGGAATACAGTAAGGAAACGTCCTCCACAAGAACACTGCTGTATTTTATAGAATTGGATGTCAATGTCTATTTGACTTCAGTCGTAAAATTTTATCGTCACAAATCGATACAAAACTCTCCCCACAACGACCATTCGATACAGATTCACTGACAAAGGAGTAAATCATGTTATGCCTTTTAATTCTGCCTTTTACTTGACTGTAAATACAAGCAGCCCATGTTACAGAAGGTTTTAGCTTGCACTACACTATCTGATGTATTATAGTAATACATCAGTATTCCTCTGTATATTACTCAACAGTGTAGTAAACTTATGGACATTTGAAAATGTCCGTCCACATTCGTTATTTCGTTTAATTTGGCTAAATTACAACGCAATGACATTACCAATTACGAGCCCCATGAGTGAAAAGGCTAAGCTAAAAATACGTGCGTAAAACATTTCAGTGAGGAGTCTCCATTAAGTAAATCCCAATGACCTCTAATGAGAATATTTACTTGTTAGCTCCAAACGAGAGAGACAATACCTTATATATGCTAACTTAAAAGTCACCTGTTCGAATTAGAAGGAATTGTGTTTTTAAATTAATGATAAAATCTAAAAATGAAAAAAAAAGTATTTTTTACGCTCATGCCTCTGACTAATGATTAGCGGAAATGTTGTAGAAAAACTTAGCTCAAATAACATCTAATCCATCCCTAGAAAGTGATATAAATTTCATATTACTTTTATTCATCTTAAATAAGCATTGTAGAGCATAAGCTTTTGTTCTTGGATATCAAAAATATAAAAAAGTCATAATGAATAATATTTAATGATAATGATTAGAAAATACATACGTTTGAGAATCCGTTTCTGTGATATAAAGTACATGGTAAAAATGCTTTTACTATATAAAGAGTGATACAAACAGAAAAAAAATACAGCCAGACCATTTGCGTCCATTAAAAGAATCAGTAATGTCGATCTGATGTGAGAAACGGACACGCCGATATCAAAAAGGCACTTGCATAAAATCTGGCCTGTTTGCTAATTACGGGTGATAATTGACAATAAAGTTAATGTTAATTAGAACTCGCTCACATAGAAACTAAAACAAATACAAAAAATAGGATAGAAAAGAGAAGTAATGATCGAGGATTTCATGACAATCTGCGTGAAATGTCTGACTGATATATAGAATGCAGTTTCATATTGTTGTACGTTATCACATGGAGTGAATGAATAGTATTGAGTAGCGTCGGGACCTGGTCAAAAATTTGGTTGACACTCGGTAGGACGCTACCTGGCAAGGAGCTTCATTCACTATGAATTGCTCTCTTCCTTCCCTCTCTCTTTTCTCATTTTGAAGACGAGTACCACTGGAGCAAAAAAAAAAAAAAAAAAAAAGGAAAATATATCATGGGTACACACACGAACTATACATACATACATACATACATACATACATACATACATACATACATACATACATACATACATATATATATATATATATATATATATATATACATATATACATACATACATACATACACACACACACACACATATATATATATATATATATATCTATATATATATATATATATATATATATATATATATATATACATATATATATATATATATAGAGAGAGAGAGAGAGAGAGAGAGAGAGAGAGAGAGAGAGAGAGAGAGAGAGAGAGAGAGAGAGAGAGAGAGAGACTGACATTTAAGGTCATTGCCGCCGATGTCGTTTATTGTAAATAAAAGAAAAAATATATTCAATTAAAACCATAAAGATGTCATTCTAAAAGTGAAATATCTTTCAGAAGGTCTGCTTCTGAAATAAAGCTAAAAATACCACTAGTTTGGCAAGACACATCATGTCCAAGAATCCTCACCTAGACCTTCAAACAGATTTGCATTTCTTTCTCTACTATATGTGGGGCATTCGGTCAACAAATGCCTCACTCTCAATGGAGAGAGAGAGAGAGAGAGAGAGAGAGAGAGAGAGAGAGAGAGAGAGAGAGAGAGAGAGAGAGATGGATAAATGGAAAACCAGACATCCAAATAATGTAGGGCTATTAAGATTGTACTCATAAAACTATCACAATATGAATCCCTATGAATTTTTGCTTTAAAACGAGATAATTTCATCTTTCTGATAAAATCTAAGTTGTTTGTAGAAAAGCAAGATTCACCCTATACCTTATTAAAGATCAATTAGCACTTCCATGTGCTTTACCTGACTTTCTGCCATTAAATTGGCATAAAAGAATGAAATGACTTATGAATGAATCCCTGTCATAAGATTAGTAAAACCATAAACACAATATTAAAAGAATTTACATTTCAAAATTCTAAAGAGTTAAACTTTATAACAAACAAATGTTGATTAAACAATTCAGGTTTATTATCCCAGGAGAAAACGTTTAAAGGAGAAAACGTTTAAAGGAGAAAACGTTTAAAGGAGAAAACGTTTAAAGGAGAAAACATTTAGGTTGTCTAATTATACCAGCATAATGTTACCTTGATGAGTTTTATTAAGTGATATACATTTGCCATTCATGACAATTAAATACCTTGTCCTATAATTTAATAAACTTCCTTGGCTCATTACTAAAATATAAACAGTAGTGTTCCTGACGCTTGACACAAACACTTGTTCTTTTGTACATGATACAGTTACAGTTTCTGGCTATCTTCTACAGTTGTAGGCCTTAAAAGTCTATCATTTTCCTTCCTAATTTACAAAGGTAAAAAGATACTGAAGAAATAACGTAACAACTTTTCAAGAATTTTCCAGTAATGCGATAAATCTTATAATTGTACTGTAAAAAAAACAAATATAGGAAATAAATTTCACACGAGAGAGAGAGAGAGAGAGAGAGAGAGAGAGAGAGAGAGAGAGAGAGAGAGAGAGAGTAGGATTTCCCAGAATATGCCGCTGAGCATGAGAAAGCGATCCAGTCAATATATAAGTGGAAACCCCTCAGTTTATGTGAGTCATGGTACTGAATGTAAGGATTAATGGAGGTTTTGATTCAATCATCAAGAGGGTCTGGGCACACAAGCTCTAGAGAGGGTCAAAGTCCCCCGGACAATTTACTTGTTTACTTGTTTTGGGTTTAAATCCAACCCTCCACTGAA
>NC_090727.1:62113269-62125769 GCF_036898095.1 Palaemon carinicauda | reverse complement strand
TTTAAGAAACTTGACGTACTTTCTCATTAAGCACTATTCGGCTACCGGACGCAGGAATGTTTTCAAGAAGATAATAACCATCTTTTGAAAAAGGAACTTGATTTTACCACGCCTAATGAAGTACACAATCCTCTTGCTAAAGAGCTTCTTATTAATGTTGCCAATGGACCCGCCTAAAGAATTCAGCCTGGTAAGGAAAAACGGCCTATAAATGCTGTGGTGCCAATACAGCTACAGCTACAATATAGGGGGATTCAGCCTGGTAAGAAAAAACGGCCTATAAATGCTGTGGTGCCAATACAGCTACAGCTACAATATAGGGGGATTCAGCCTGGTAAGGAAAAACGGCCTATGAACGCTGCGGTGCCAATACAGCTACAGCTACAATATAGGGGGATTCAGCCTGGTGAAGAAAAACGGCCTATAAACGTTGTGGTACCTACAGCTACAGCTACAATATAGGGGATTCAGCCTGGTAAGGAAAAACGGCCTATGAACGCTGCGGTGCCAATACAGCTACAATATAGGGGGATTCAGCCTGGTGAAGAAAAACGGCCTATAAACGTTGTGGTACCTACAGCTACAGCTACAATATAGGGGATTCAGCCTGGTAAGGAAAAACGGCCTATAAATGCTGTGGTGCCAATACAGCTAAAGCTACAATATAGGGGGATTCAGCCTGGTAAGGAAAAACGGCTTATAAATGCTGTGGTGCCAATACAGCTACAGCTACAATATAGGGGGATTCAGCCTGGTAAGGAAAAACGGCCTATAAATGCTGTGGTGCCAATACAGCTACAGCTACAATATAGGGGGATTCAGCCTGGTAAGGAAAAACGGCCTATAAATGCTGTGGTGCCAATACAGCTACAGCTACAATATAGGGGGATTCAGCCTGGTAAGGAAAAACGGCCTATGAATGCTGCGGTGCCAATACAGCTACAATATAGGGGGATTCAGCCTGGTGAAGAAAAACGGCCTATAAACGTTGTGGTACCTACAGCTACAGCTACAATATAGGGGATTCAGCCTGGTAAGGAAAAACGGCCTATAAACGCTGTGGTGCCAATACAGCTAAAGCTACAATATAGGGGGATTCAGCCTGGTAAGGAAAAACGGCCTATAAATGCTGTGGTGCCAATACAGCTACAGCTACAATATAGGGGGATTCAGCCTGGTAAGGAAAAACGGCTTATAAATGCTGTGGTGCCAATACAGCTACAGCTACAATATAGGGGGATTCAGCCTGGTAAGGAAAAACGGCCTATAAATGCTGTGGTTGCCAATACAGCTACAGCTACAATATAGGGGGATTCAGCCTGGTAAGGAAAAACGGCCTATAAATGCTGTGGTGCCAATACAGCTACAGCTACAATATAGGGGGATTCAGCCTGGTAAGGAAAAACGGCCTATAAATGCTGTGGTGCCAATACAGCTACAGCTACAATATAGGGGGATTTAGCCTGGTAAGGAAAAACGGCCTATGAACGCTGCGGTGCCAATACAGCTACAGCTACAATATAGGGGGATTCAGCCTGGTAAGGAAAAACGGCCTATGAACGCTGCGGGTGCCAATACAGCTACAGCTACAATATAGGGGGATTCAGCCTGGTAAGGAAAAACGGCCTATGAACGCTGCGGTGCCAATACAGCTACAGCTACAATATAGGGGGATTCAGCCTGGTAAGGAAAAACGGCCTATAAATGCTGCGGTGCCAATACAGCTACAGCTACAATATAGGGGGATTCAGCCTGGTAAGGAAAAACGGCCTATGAACGCTGCGGTGCCAATACAGCTACAGCTACAATATAGGGGATTCAGCCTGGTAAGGAAAAACGGCCTATGAACGCTGCGGTGCCAATACAGCTACAGCTACAATATAGGGGGATTCAGCCTGGTAAGGAAAAACGGCCTATGAACGCTGCGGTGCCAATACAGCTACAGCTACAATATAGGGGGATTCAGCCTGGTAAGGAAAAACGGCCTATAAACGCTGCGGTGCCAATACAGCTACAGCTACAATATAGGGGGATTCAGCCTGGTAAGGAAAAACGGCCTATAAACGCTGTGGTGCCAATACAGCTACAGCTACAATATAGGGGGATTCAGCCTGGTAAGGAAAAACGGCCTATAAACGCTGTGGTGCCAATACAGCTACAGCTACAATATAGGGGGATTCAGCCTGGTAAGGAAAAACGGCCTATGAACGCTGTGGTGCCAATACAGCTACAGCTACAATATAGGGGGATTCAGCCTGGTAAGGAAAAACGGCCTATGAACGCTGTGGTGCCAATACAGCTACAGCTACAATATAGGGGGATTCAGCCTGGTAAGGAAAAACGGCCTATGAACGCTGTGGTGCCAATACAGCTACAGCTACAATATAGGGGGATTCAGCCTGGTAAGGAAAAACGGCCTATGAACGCTGCGGTGCCAATACAGCTACAGCTACAATATAGGGGATTCAGCCTGGTAAGGAAAAACGGCCTATAAACGCTGCGGTGCCAATACAGCTACAGCTACAATATAGGTGGATTCAGCCTGGTAAGGAAAAACGGCCTATGAACGCTGCAGTGCCAATACAGCTACAGCTACAATATAGGGGGATTCAGCCTGGTAAGGAAAAACGGCCTATAAACGCTGTGGTGCCAATACAGCTACAGCTACAATATAGGGGGATTCAGCCTGGTAAGGAAAAACGGCCTATGAACGCTGTGGTGCCAATACAGCTACAGCTACAATATAGGGGGATTCAGCCTGGTAAGGAAAAACGGCCTATGAACGCTGTGGTGCCAATACAGCTACAGCTACAATATAGGGGGATTCAGCCTGGTAAGGAAAAACGGCCTATGAACGCTGTGGTGCCAATACAGCTACAGCTACAATATAGGGGGATTCAGCCTGGTAAGGAAAAACGGCCTATGAACGCTGTGGTGCCAATACAGCTACAGCTACAATATAGGGGGATTCAGCCTGGTAAGGAAAAACGGCCTATGAACGCTGTGGTGCCAATACAGCTACAGCTACAATATAGGGGGATTCAGCCTGGTAAGGAAAAACGGCCTATGAACGCTGTGGTGCCAATACAGCTACAGCTACAATATAGGGGGATTCAGCCTGGTAAGGAAAAACGGCCTATGAACGCTGTGGTGCCAATACAGCTACAGCTACAATATAGGGGGATTCAGCCTGGTAAGGAAAAACGGCCTATGAACGCTGTGGTGCCAATACAGCTACAGCTACAATATAGGGGGATTCAGCCTGGTAAGGAAAAACGGCCTATGAACGCTGTGGTGCCAATACAGCTACAGCTACAATATAGGGGGATTCAGCCTGGTAAGGAAAAACGGCCTATGAACGCTGTGGTGCCAATACAGCTACAGCTACAATATAGGGGGATTCAGCCTGGTAAGGAAAAACGGCCTATGAACGCTGTGGTGCCAATACAGCTACAGCTACAATATAGGGGGATTCAGCCTGGTAAGGAAAAACGGCCTATGAACGCTGTGGTGCCAATACAGCTACAGCTACAATATAGGGGGATTCAGCCTGGTAAGGAAAAACGGCCTATGAACGCTGTGGTGCCAATACAGCTACAGCTACAATATAGGGGGATTCAGCCTGGTAAGGAAAAACGGCCTATGAACGCTGTGGTGCCAATACAGCTACAGCTACAATATAGGGGGATTCAGCCTGGTAAGGAAAAACGGCCTATGAACGCTGTGGTGCCAATACAGCTACAGCTACAATATAGGGGGATTCAGCCTGGTAAGGAAAAACGGCCTATGAACGCTGTGGTGCCAATACAGCTACAGCTACAATATAGGGGGATTCAGCCTGGTAAGGAAAAACGGCCTATGAACGCTGTGGTGCCAATACAGCTACAGCTACAATATAGGGGGATTCAGCCTGGTAAGGAAAAACGGCCTATGAACGCTGTGGTGCCAATACAGCTACAGCTACAATATAGGGGGATTCAGCCTGGTAAGGAAAAACGGCCTATGAACGCTGTGGTGCCAATACAGCTACAGCTACAATATAGGGGGATTCAGCCTGGTAAGGAAAAACGGCCTATGAACGCTGTGGCACCTACAGCTACAATATAGGGGGATAGGATAGGTGGGGAGGGAAGAGGAGGGGGGAGTTAGGATTGTAATGATTGGAGGGAATAGTGTTGAAGTGAAGTACAGTGAGAGGTGAAGAGATTTGGGCAGACCCATTAGCTCTTTATTGTTGTTTTTTGTTGTTGTAACATCATGCCTTGTGGACTTCCAGGAAGTTAGATGTCTTGAAACCTTCAAAATATCCACCAAATTAAACCAAAATATAAGCATAATTTCTATACTTTATGTTAGTTTTAGCTCAAAATATAACACAGATCAACATATACTGTATAAAAACATAGACCATAATATAAAAAAAAACAGATTTATAAGCCAAAAAACATGTTTTCAACCTTAATAACTATGCAGAAATATTTCCAGCTCCAGAGTAAAGCAGAAATCAGAACTTGAAATGATGGAGATACCTTTGTAGGTTTAATTTTCCGTCATTGTCCCCCATAATTCCAACCTTTGGCTACACTGCTTCTTATTTCCTTACACTTTGGCAACACTGCTTCTTATTCCCTTACACCCTGAAGCACAGCCACCAGCGAATAACTTTACCAAGAAGCAGCGCAGAAAATAAGTCAGTGTCATTTTACACTCTTGAATAATCTTCAACTTTGATGATTACAAAACATTTTAGTCTTTTGTTCTTATTTCCTGGATCTTACAACTTGAGCGCTACTTACTTAGTGGCTGTATTTGTTAATAATGTTGGAAATTTATGTTTTAATGAGGATAATACTCGGTCTTCTAAATCCATTCTGTCTTAGAAAGGCCTCATAATAAGGCAGATTTGTGAAACAAAGCATTATTAAATTTAGAGATTATTACGAAAATTCAGTATTATTATTATTATTATTATTATTATTATTATTATTATTATTATTATTATTATTATTATTACTTGCTAAGCTACAACCCTAGTTGGAAAAGCAAGATGCTATAATCCCAGGGTCTCCAATAGAGAAAAATAGCCCAGTGAGGAACGGAAATAAGGAAATAAATAAACGATATGAGAAATAATTAACAATTAATAAAAAAAAATTAAAAACAGTAACAACATCAAAACAGATATTTCATATATAAACTATAAAAAGACATGTTAGCCTATTCAACATAAAATCATTGGCTGCAAGTTTGAACTTTTTAAGTTCCATTACATCGATACAAATAGATCTTAACAACAACAACAACAACGACAACAACAACAACAACAACAACAACAATAATAATAATAACAATAATAATAATAATGATGATGATAATAATAATAATAATAATAATAATAATAATAATAATAATAATGAAAATATTAATAATAATAATAATAATAATAATAATAATAATAATAATAATAATAATACTACCACTACTACTACTACTACTACTACTAATAATAATAATAATAATCATCATCATCATAACAACAACTACAACAACAATAATAATAATAATAATAATAATAATAATAATAATAATAATAATAATAATAATAATAACAACTGCAACAACAACAACAAGAATAATAATAATAATAATAATAATAATAATAATAATAATAATAATAATAATAACAACAATAGTAATAATGATAACAGCAACAACAACAACAACAACAATAATAATAATAATAATAATAATAATAATAATAAAATAACAACAACAACAACAACAACAACAACAACAACAACAACAATAATAATAATAATAATAATAATAATTGCAATTCTAACATTCAGTACTTGCACAGCACCTTATGCAGGCAAAACCAAATTGGCAAAGGGTTTACTTTTCAAAAGCTAAAAATGCATATAAACGTATTAGAGTTGGGGAGAAATTTTTTCCCTCTGGTATTTAATCTCTTTCAGGCAATGAGGCTGTTGAATCGATCGAATCCATTTGCATAATAACCACAATTAAAAGTATCAACAGTGAGCTAAAAAAAAAAGGAGTTGTAGCAAGAGTGAATTTTTATTTAATCTCAATTAGATTTTGCAGTCATTAATGAATTAACTGTTTTATACAGATGGGTCTCTGTAAATGATTAATTTTTAAGTGGTGAATAGATTAAAGGTTTTGGTCTGAAGAGTTCAGCACAGTTTTTACAGTAATGAATTGATTAAGTATTTATTCATAAGTTTCTATAAATACACAGTTTTTACAGGAATGAGTCGATTAAGTATTTATTCAGAAGTTTCTATAAATACACAGTTTTTCATTGATGAATCGATTAAGTATTTATTCAGAAGTTCCTATAAATACACAGTTTTTACAGGAATGAGTCGATTAAGTATTTATTCAGAAGTTCCTATAAATACACAGTTTTTACAGGAATGAGTCGATTAAGTATTTATTCAGAAGTTTCTATAAATACACAGTTTTTCATTGATGAATCGATTAAGTATTTATTCAGAAGTTTCTATAAATACACAGTTTTTACAGGAATGAGTCGATTAAGTAGTTATTCAGAAGTTCCTATAAATACACAGTTTTTACAGTGATGAATCGATTAAGTATTTATTCAGAAGTTCCTATAAATACACAGTTTTTACAGGAATGAGTCGATTAAGTATTTATTCAGAAGTTTCTATAAATACACAGTTTTTCATTGATGAATCGATTAAGTATTTATTCAGAAGTTTCTATAAATACACAGCTTTTTACAGTAATGAATCGATTAAGTATTTATTCAGAAGTTTCTATAAATACACAGTTTTTACAGTGATGAATCGATTAAGTATTTATTCAGAAGTTCCTATAAATACACAGTTTTTACAGGAATGAGTCGATTAAGTATTTATTCAGAAGTTTCTATAAATACACAGTTTTTCATTGATGAATCGATTAAGTATTTATTCAGAAGTTCCTATAAATACACAGTTTTTACATTGATGAATCGATTAAGTATTTATTCAGAAGTTTCTATAAATACACAGCTTTTTACAGTAATGAATCGATTAAGTATTTATTCAGAAGTTCCTATAAATACACAGTTTTTACATTGATGAATCGATTAAGTATTTATTCAGAAGTTTCTATAAATACACAGCTTTTTACAGTAATGAATCGATTAAGTATTTATTCAGAAGTTCCTATAAATACACAGTTTTTACAGTGATGAATCGATTAAGTATTTATTCAGAAGTTTCTACAAACAAACAGTTTTTACAGTGATGAATCGATTAAGTATTTATTCAGAAGTTCCTATAAATACACAGTTTTTACAGGAATGAGTCGATTAAGTATTTATTCAGAAGTTTCTATAAATACACAGTTTTTCATTGATGAATCGATTAAGTATTTATTCAGAAGTTCCTATAAATACACAGTTTTTACATTGATGAATCGATTAAGTATTTATTCAGAAGTTTCTATAAATACACAGCTTTTTACAGTAATGAATCGATTAAGTATTTATTCAGAAGTTCCTATAAATACACAGTTTTTACATTGATGAATCGATTAAGTATTTATTCAGAAGTTTCTATAAATACACAGCTTTTTACAGTAATGAATCGATTAAGTATTTATTCAGAAGTTCCTATAAATACACAGTTTTTACAGTGATGAATCGATTAAGTATTTATTCAGAAGTTTCTACAAACAAACAGTTTTTACAGTGATGAATCGATCAAGTATTTATTCAGATGTTTCTATAATTACACAGGTTTTACAGTGATGAATCGATTAAGTATTTACTAAAAAATTTCTTGTGGTTTCCTTTCCTCTCTGAGCTACTTTCCCTGTTGGAGCCCTCGGGCTTATAGCATTCTGCTTTTTCTAACTTGGGTTGTAGATTAGCAAGCAATAATAATAATAATAATAATAATAATAATAATAATAATAATAATAATTTGTAGAAAAGAAATGTAGTGAGTTTCAACGTTTTATCATTATTATTATTACTTGCTAAGGTTCAACTCTAGTTGGAAAAGCATGATGCTTTAAGCCCAGTGGCCCAACAGGGAAAATAGCCCAGTGAGGAAACGAAACAAGAAAAAATAAAATATTTTAAGAGCAGTAACAACATTAAAATAAATATTTCCCATGAAAACTATAAAAGCTTTAACAAAACAAGAGGAAGAGAAATAAGATAGAATAGTTTACCCGAGTGTACCCTCAAGCAAAAGAACTCTAACCCAAGACATATTTTATGATAATTGAATTCGGACTTTAATATCTGAATATTAAACAAATAAAAAAAAAGTAATTACAATATACAGTATATGATTAAGTACCCAACATTGCTATCACAATTCAACAAGACCTATCTGACCATTGAAGTAGTTTTCATAAGCTTACTTGAATTGAAAGTACAACAAACCTAATGTCCCTGACTGGTGAATGCCAGACCGAGGTTCGAGTCCCGCTCAAACTCGTTAGTTCCTTTGGTCGCTCCAACCTCACCCTCCTTGTAAGCCAAGGATGGGGAGTATGGGGGAGGATCTAGATCTATCTACTGAGTCATCAGCAGCCATTGCCTGGCCCTCCTTGGTCCTAGCTTGGGTAGAGAGGGGGCTTGGGCGCTGATCATAGTTATATATGGTCAATCTCTAAGGCATTGTCCTGCTCGATAGGGTAATGTCACTGTCCCTTGCCTCTGTCATTCATGAGTGGCATTTAAACCTTAGGGATATGGTGGCCAATGTGATAACGTCCCTGACTGGTTAATGACAGAGTGGGGTTCGAGTCCCGCTCAAACTCGTTAACTCCTTTGGTCGCTCTAAGCTCACCCTCCTTGTGAGCTAAGGATGGGGGATTTAGGGGAGTCATTAGCAGCCATTGCCTGGCCTTCCTTGGTCCTAGCTTGGATGGAGAGGGGATTGGGTGCTGATAATAGTTATATATGGTGGGTCTCTAAGGCATTGTCCTGCTTGATAGGGCAATGTCATGATTGGCCTTTAAAGCCTTTAAAACCTGTTTTGAACAAAAGCTCTACTTTAAGGGCCGGGAAAATTAGAAAAACAGTTACCGAGTTCGTCTGCAGTTACATTACCTTTGGGAAATGTAAACAACTGATTCTCTCTCTCTCTCTCTCTCTCTCTCTCTCTCTCTCTCTCTCTCTCTCTCTCTCTCTCTCTCTCTCTCAATGTGGCAATTTCTTTACATACAAAATAGCCAACACTTGGAATAGACTACCAGCGGATGTAGTAAACAGTAACACGGTAAACGAGTTCAAGAATAAGTTAGACAAGATCATAGAAACTCTCTTAATGCTTGAACTAAATCGCTCTACCAAAGAGCAAATGCAGTCTCCGCGGATGGAGTAAAAAGTCTTTGAGACATCCAAATTCATTGTAACTCCTTGTAACACATTCTCTCTCTCTCTCTCTCTCTCTCTCTCTCTCTCTCTCTCTCTCTCTCTTAGAAATCTATTTGCTTAAATCAATTTGGGGTACACAAAACTATTTAGCTTTAAGACATACACATTGTCTAAAAGCATCTAAAATATGGCTGTTCACAAATATATTTCAGTGTTTTTTTTTTTTTTTTTTTCAAGAAGTTGAGCATTTCCATTTATGTTATGCTATTGGGGACATATATTCATATATATATATATATATATATATATATATATATACATATATATTATACAGCGTTATTCAAATGAAACTCTCTTAGTATTTTTCGGGAATTCATAAGCAAGAAAAGCAATACTATAATACTTCGCTGATCCTTTCAAAGTCATAGCTGCAACAAAAATAAATTTTTCCTATTCCAATAGGGTGGTAGACTTCCAATTAAATTTTTAAATGTTTTACTTTACAATGTTAAAATACTACATTGAAATACCAAAAATTTGAAAACTTAAACTTTGCTCTTTATAATGGCCGACCTAAATGTGTTTTGGGAATTCTATTTGATTAATATCTCTTATATAATAAAGAGCAAGTGTCTGGGTATATATGTATATATATACATATATATATATATATATATATATACATATATATATATATATATATATATACATATATATATATGTGTGTGTGTGTATATATATATATATATATATGTGTGTGTATATATATATATGTGTGTATATATATATATATATATATATACATATATATAAATATATACACACATATATATATATATATATATAGATATATATATATATATATATATACATATATACACACAATTTTATTATTATTATTATTATTATTATTATTATTATTATTATTATTATCACTTGCTAAGCTACAACCCTAGCTGGAAGAGCAGGATACTATAAACCCAAGGGTTCCAACAGGGAAAATAGCCTCAAGGAAAGAAAATAAAGAAATAAACTACAAGACAGGTTTAGGAATAATAAGATTTACATAAATCTTTAATATATAATATATAAAAACTACAATAACAAGAAGAGGAATGAGATAGAATAGTGTGCACGAGTTACCACCAAGCAAGAGAACTCTAACCCAAGAAATTGCAAGACCATGGTACAGAGGCTATGGCACGACCCAAGACTAGAGAAGAATGGTTTGCTTTCGGAGTATCCTTCTCCTAGAAGAGTTGCGTCCCATGGCTTAAGAGTCTCTTATGGAAAAATGATGGGCTGTACCAATTAACTGGAACTTTGTTATAAACTCTAATGATCAAACTATATATCAGTTTACTGAGACCGATGTTACTCTATGGACATGAGTCATGGTATGACAATGAAACAATCTCCAATAGATTTAGTAGATTTGAGAACAAAGCCCTCAGAAGGATATTCGGAGTTAAATGGCAGGACAAGATTAGAAATGAAACTATAAGAGAGATTACTCGAGTGCCATATGTGGATGAGATCATGATGAGGGGTAAATGGATATGTTTAGGGCATGCTTTTCGGAATCCCCAAGAGAGATTAGTTTAACAAACCTTCAACTGGGCTTCACAAGGCACTAAAATAGTTGGAAGACCCAGGCCTACATGACAGAGGACTATGAGGCGTGAAGTGGGAGGTGATGAATGGAGAATTATTGAATTAAAAGCTCAGGATACAGACGACTGGCGATAGCTAACCGAGGCTTTTTGCGTCAATAGGCGTAGGAGGAGATAATGATGATGGTACAAAGATAATGACAGGTTTGAGGGAACTTCACGGGGAAGGCGAGGGGAAATGGCATAAGTTGAAAAAGGAGAAGAGATTGAAATTGAAGAGGGGAGCTGAAATACATCAATGAATTTACCAGGCACTGGAGAAAATTGGAATGCTAAGTAGTTGAAATAATGTGACAGAGAGAGAGAGAGAGAGAGAGAGAGAGAGAGAGAGAGAGAGAGAGAGAGAGGTATTAGAATGGCTCTCTCTCTCTCTCTCTCTCTCTCTCTATATATATATATATATATATATACACACACACACACATATATATATATATATATATTATATATTATTACTTGGTGAGCTACAACCCTGGTTGAAAAAAAAACAGGATGCTACAAGGCCAGGGGCTCCATTAAGGAAAATAGCTTGGTGAAAGCGATTGTGTATCGCCATGATCAACAAAACTACCAGTCAGGGCCACCCCTCCTTGATTGGTTTGTTCTGAGCGATCTGAAAAAAATCTCCCAACGTCACCAGTCCGCACAGGCCAGCGTGCTGATGAAAACTGGTTAAACCCTAGCTAAGAAATGACATGTCTGGGGCCTTTGTCCTGCAGTGGACTAGAAGTGGCATTTCAACTGGGCTTCACAAGGCAATAAACGAGTTGGAAGACCCAGGCTTACAGGGCTGAGGATAATGAATCATGAAGTGGGAGATGATGAATAAAGAAGTGTTGATTCAAAAGCTCAAGATAGAGACGACTGGCGAAATCTAACTGAGGCCCTTTGCGTCAATAGGTTTAGGAGATGATCATGATATTGATTATATATTCTGAATACTGTCAAGATGTCTTGTACCACATTGTTATACGCTGCAGTCAATCGCTTTGGGGGTGATGAATATGCAATGAGTATTTACTGAAAGAGACATACCGGAATTTCTGTACAGCAATATTCTGACAGAAGCTCTAACAGGATTGAAATATATTAATTCGTATTGTTCAATTTGTTGCTAAAATGACTTCGATGGAAAGTAAAATGACAATGTTGCTGTTTTGAGAATTGCTTTAAATATCCTAATTAGTTGTGTTTTTTTTAGTTTTGATATGGAGAATAATATTATGTTTCCGTTAAATCCTCGATAATTGTACCATGAGGAGACGCAGTTATAGATTAGCGCATATATATATATATATATATATATATATATATGTATATATATACATATATACATATATATATATATATATATATATATATATATATATATATATATATATATATATATATATGTATATATATATCTAAACATATATATATATATATATATATACAAATGTTTACACACACAT